>NC_084984.1:750312-790586 GCF_963691925.1 Scomber scombrus | reverse complement strand
AGGATGTATAGGATGGTATAGGATGTATAGGATGGTATAGGATGGTATAGGATGGTATAGGATGGTATAGGATGGTAGAGGATGTATAGGATGTATAGGATGGTATAGGATGGTATAGGATGGTATAGGATGGTATAGGATGGTAGAGGATGTATAGGATGTATAGGATGGTATAGGATGGTATAGGATGGTAGGATGGTATAGGATGGTATAGGATGGTATAGGATGGTATAGGATGGTATAGGATGGCATAGGATGGTATAGGATGTATAGGATGGTAGAGGATGTAGGATGGTATAGGATGGTATAGGATGGTAGAGGATGTATAGGATGGTATAGGATGGTATAGGATGTATAGGATGGTAGAGGATGGTATAGGATGGTATAGGATGGTATAGGATGGTATAGGATGGTAGAGGATGTTATAGGATGGTATAGGATGGTAGAGGATGTATAGGATGTATAGGATGGTATAGGATGGTAGAGGATGGTATAGGATGTATAGGATGGTATAGGATGGTAGGATGGTATAGGATGGTAGAGGATGGTATAGGATGTATAGGATGGTAGAGGATGTATAGGATGGTATAGGATGGTAGAGGATGGTAGAGGATGTATAGGATGGTATAGGATGGTAGAGGATGGTATAGGATGGTATAGGATGGTAGGATGTAGGATGGTATAGGATGGTATAGGATGGTATAGGATGGTAGGATGGTATAGGATGTATAGGATGGTATAGGATGGTAGGATGGTAAAGGATGTATAGGATGGTATAGGATGGTATAGGATGGTATAGGATGGTAGAGGATGGTATAGGATGTATAGGATGGTAGAGGATGTATAGGATGGTATAGGATGGTATAGGATGGTAGGATGGTATAGGATGGTAGAGGATGTATAGGATGTATAGGATGGTATAGGATGGTAGAGGATGGTATAGGATGGTAGGATGGTATAGGATGGAATAGGATGGTAGGATGGTATAGGATGGTAGAGGATGGTATAGGATGTATAGGATGGTAGAGGATGTATAGGATGGTAGGATGGTATAGGATGGTAGAGGATGTATAGGATGTATAGGATGGTATAGGATGGTAGAGGATGGTATAGGATGGTATAGGATGGTATAGGATGGTAGGATGGTATAGGATGGTAGAGGATGGTATAGGATGTATAGGATGGTAGGATGGTAGAGGATGGTATAGGATGGTAGAGGATGTATAGGATGTATAGGATGGTAGAGGATGGTAGAGGATGTATAGGATGGTATAGGATGGTAGAGGATGGTATAGGATGGTATAGGATGGTAGGATGGTAGGATGGTATAGGATGGTATAGGATGGTATAGGATGGTAGGATGGTATAGGATGGTATAGGATGGTATAGGATGGTAGAGGATGGTATAGGATGTATAGGATGGTAGAGGATGTATAGGATGGTATAGGATGGTATAGGATGGTAGGATGGTATAGGATGGTAGAGGATGTATAGGATGTATAGGATGGTATAGGATGGTAGAGGATGGTATAGGATGGTAGGATGGTAGGATGTATAGGATGGTATAGGATGGTATAGGATGTCTAGATGTATCGGATGTACTAGGATGGTAGGATGGTATAGGATGGTATAGGATGGTATAGGATGTATAGGATGGTATAGGATGGTAGGATGGTAGGATGGTATAGGATGTCTAGATGTACTCAGGTTCGGTCATGGATGGTATAGGATGGTATAGTCTGTACGACTGCATTACTTCAGTACGATGTCATAGGCACTGTCATGACTGCATGTCTAGGATCGGTATACGGCATGGTACACTTCATGTACACTTCATTACTCTTCATGACACTTCATACACTTCATTACCTTCAGTACACTTCATTACTCTTTCATTACACTTCATTACACTGTCATACACTTCATTACACTTCATTACACTTCATTACACTTCATACACTTCAGTACCTTCATTACACTTCAGTACACTTCATACACTTCATTACACTTCATTACTTCAGGTACGACTGTCATAGGCACTGGTCAGGACTCGTCATGGACTGGCATTACACTTCATTACACTTCATTACTCTTCATTACACTTCATTACTTCATACACTTCATTACACTTCATACACTTCATTACACTGTCATTACTCTTCATTACTCGTCATACATAGGCTGGTAGAGGCTTCATACACTTCATTACTCTTCATACACTTCATTACTCTTCATTACTCTTCATACTCTTCATACACTTCATTACTCTTCATACACTTCATTACTCTTCAAACACTTCATTACACTTCATACACTTCATTACACTTCATTACTCTTCATTACACTTCATACACTTCATTACTCTTCAGTACTCTTCATACACTTCATTACTCTTCATTACTCTTCATTACTCTTCATACACTTCATTACACTTCATTACACTTCATACACTTCATACACTTCATTACACTTCATTACTCTTCATACACTTCATTACACTTCATTACACTTCATACACTTCATTACACTTCATTACACTTCATACGACTGTCATACGACTGCATTACTCTTCATTACTCTTCATACACTTCATTACTCTTCATACACTTCATTACTCTTCAAACACTTCATGTACACTTCATACACTTCAGTACTCGTCATACGACTGTCATTACGGACTGCATACACTTCATACACTTCATTACACTGCTGTATAGGACTGTCATAGGACTGTCATTAGGCTCTTCATAGACTTCAGTTACACTTCATTACGCTGCATGACTCTTCAAACACTTCATTACTCTTCATACACTTCATTACACTTCATTACACTGTCATTACTCTGTCATACACTGCATGTACAGCTGTCATCACCTTCAGTACACTTCATTACACTTCATAGGACTGTCTAGGACTGTCAGTACTCTTCATACACTTCATTACTCTTCAAACACTTCATACACTTCATTACAGGCTTCATAGCACTTCATAGGACTGGTCATTAGCTGTATAGGCTGTCAGACACGGCATAGCACTTCATAGCACTGTCATAGCACTTCATTACTCTTCATACGACTGGTCAGGACTCTTCAAACACTTCATACACGTCATTACTCTTCATACACTTCATACGACTGTCATAGGCTGGTAGAGCATGTATAGGATGTATAGGATGGTAGACTTATACGTCATACACTTCATTACTCTTCATACTCTTCATACACTTCATTACACTTCATGCCACTTCATACACGTCATTCCACTTCAGTCACTCAGTCAGTACTCTGTCAGTACTCGTCATGGACACTTCAGGTACTCTTCATACACTTCATTACACTTCATTACTCTTCATTACACTTCATTACACTTCATACACTTCAGTACTCTTCATGACTCTTCATACGACTGTATAGGATGGTAGACTCTTCATACACTTCATACACTGTCATAGGACTGTATAGGCTTTCATTACACTTCATTACTCTTCATTACACTTCATACACTTCATTACTCTTCATACACTTCATTACACTTCATAGGCTCTTCAGACGACTGTCATAGCACTGTCATAGACTGTCATTACAGCTGGTCATAGGCTGTCATAGGCACTGTCAGGACTGTCATAGGACTGTCATAGACTGTCATTACACTTCAGGACTCGGTCATAGGATGTCATAGGCACTGTCATACGGATGTAGAGGATGTCTAGGATGGTACACTTCATACACTTCATTACACTTCAGGACTCGTCATAGCACTTCAGTACTCTTCATTACTCTTCATTACTCTTCAAACACTTCATTACGCTTCATACACTGCATGACTCTTCATTACGCTTCATTACTCTTCATGGACTTCATTACACTTCATTACACGTCATTACTCTTCAAACACGTCATTACTCTTCAGAGGCACTGTCATAGACTGTCAGTAGCTCTTCATACTCTTCATACTCTTCATACACTTCATACACTTCATTACTCTTCATACACTTCATTACACTTCATTACTCTTCATACACTTCATTACACTTCAGTACACTTCATTACACTTCATGTACACTTCATTACTCTGCAGTACACGGCATGTACAGGCTGTCATAGGCACTGTCATACGACTGTCATTACACTTCATACTCGTCATACACTTCATACACTTCATTACACTTCATACACTGTCATACACTTCATTACACTTCATACACTTCATTACACTTCATTAGCACTGTCATAGGCTCGTATAGACTTCATACACTTCATTACACTTCTGTACAGCTGTCATAGACTGTCATAGGCTGTCATAGGCTGTCATACGACTGCATACACTTCATTACTCTTCAGTGACACTTTCATTACTCTTCATACACTTCAGTACACTTCATTACACTTCATTACACTTCATTACTCTTCATTACACTTCATCACTCAGGACTGTCATAGGACTGTCATACACTTCATACACTTCATACACTTCATGACACTTCATACTCTCTTACACTTCAGACACTTCATTACCCTTCATAGGACTGGTCAGGACTGTTCAGTACACTGCAGTACTCTGTCATACACTTCATTACACTTCATACACTGCATGACTCGGCTGTACACGATGGTATAGGCTGTATAGGACTGGTATAGGCTGGTAGAGACTGTATAGGCTGTCATGGACTCGAACTACACACCCATCCCTCCATCATCTTACCGCTTATCCGGGGTCGGGTCGCGGGGGCCTCCACCCCCTGGTCCCCCCTCCAACCCAGACTCCCTCTCCCAGCACTCCCGCTCTTCCCGGGGATCCCGCGGCGTTCCCAGGCCAGCCGAGAGACATTATTATATATGAGTAATAAATGTGCAGATGGAGTTAACAGTAATATCTATTCATGACTTTAAATGAAGAGTCTGATCTGTACTTTTATATTTTACAGGATTTATTGTTGTTGGCGTGACGACGTTCAACATTAATATTAGGACTGGTGTCATGTGATAAGCTTACAGTGTTTATAGTTTATCAGCATTCATAGAACATTAAGATCACACACTTTATTCAGATAGTTTGTGATGATATTCAACATGTTGTCAGAGTGTTTTGATTCATTTCATTTTAATAATATGATTAAATGATGATTAGACAGAAGCTCCTGTAACACTGCGAGCTAGAACACCAGGTTTTATTTTATTGACCTCAGAAGAGGAAAAGATATCAGAGTAGTCCTCTAACATACAAAGATCATCTCTGAGTTTCATTTGAATAATATTTGAATTTATCTTTACTGGGATGCTGCATTTCTGTGTCACACTGATTTAAGTTCAAATCTAAAGCAGATCTAAAAATAAAGTTATCATCAGCTGGTTGGCATATGTTTAAATTTAGTGATTTCAGGTCGGAGTTGATCATCTTCCGTTTCTGAGGATCTTTGTCTGTAAACCGGAAGTGAAGAGGTATAGTAGTTCCGGTTGGCTGGAGCTTATTCAACTGGGTGAAAGGTGAGGAAGGTGAGGAAGACTGCAGGCTGTCATTGTTCTGCTTCAGCACCGACACACACACACTCAGACCCGAACAGACCCGACCGGAACCGAACAGACCCGACCATGCTGCAGAACACAGGGTGAGTCGTTATAATTAACGTCCCGCTGCATACCGGGACCGGGACCGGGACCGACTGCAGCTCACACCGGGACTGATCGTGTCGGTAACCGTGAGGAGGTTAAAGCTGCAAAGTTTAACTTTGAACCTCTGACTGACTTTTATTTATTTAGTAAAGTTTAAACAGCTGTTTGTTTTTATTGTAGCTCAACTATTTAAAGAGTGTGTGTGTGTGTGTGTGTGTGTGTGTGTGTGTGTGTGTGTCACTGTGTGTGTCACTGTGTGTGTGTGTCACTGTGTGTGTGTGTCACTGTGTGTGTCACTGTGTGTGTGTGTCACTGTGTGTGTGTGTCACTGTGTGTGTCACTGTGTGTGTGTGTCACCTTGTGTGTGTCACTGTGTGTGTGTCACTGTGTGTGTGTCACTGTGTGTGTGTGTGTCACTGTGTCACTGTGTGTGTGTCACTGTGTGTGTGTCACTGTGTGTGTGTGTCACTGTGTCAGTGTGTGTGTGTGTGTGTGTGTGTCACTGTGTCAGTGTGTGTGTGTGTGTGTGTGTGTCACTTCGTGTGTCGTTTTGATTGTCGCCATCTTGGATTTTTTGGAGCCAGAGACGGAGCCGACACTAACGTTAGCTTTGCTAAAGCTCCTGAAACTGTTTATTTACTGCAGAAATGTTCTGATCAGGACGAATGAGCTAAAACAATTAATTTAATATCTTTACTTTGTGTCCGATTGTCTGTTTACTGTTTTATTTTTATTATTTTATATTTCAGCAGTTGTCTCTGAATGTGACATCATGTCTTCCCGCTAGCTGCTAGCTTGGTTAAAACTCCGCAGAGGCGACCCAAAATGTTCCCGCTAACTTTTTTTTATCAGGTTTGATGTTAGCGTGCTAGCTAACTGTTTGCATGTGCTGCAGGAAGTTAGCCGGCTGCACGCTCTTCATCACCGGAGCTAGCCGCGGCATCGGGAAAGCGATCGCTCTGAAAGCTGCCAGAGATGGCGCTAACATCATCATCGCCGCCAAGACCGCCGAACCTCACCCCAAACTGCCGGGGACGATCTACAGCGCCGCGCAGGAGGGTGAGCTAACCGCTAACACACAGGAGCTAACCGCTAACACACAGGAGCTAACCGCTAACACCCAGTTAACGTGTTTATTCTCTGTATGTTCCTTACGTGTTCTCTGCGTGTTCTCTGCGTGTTCCAGTGGAGGCGGCCGGTGGAAAGGCTCTGGCCTGCATTGTTGATATCCGTGATGAAAAGCAGGTCGGAGACGCCGTTCAGAAAGCCGTCGACAAGTTTGGAGGTAACAATCACGTCTGAATATTAATGAGCTGATTCGTCCTCATTGGCCGTCACAGTCAGGTGACCCCGCCCCAGCAGTGACATCATCACAACGTCTGCTTCTGATTGGCAGGTATCGACATCCTGGTGAACAACGCCAGCGCCATCAACCTGACGGGAACTCTGGAGACGCCGATGAAGAAGGTCGACCTGATGCTGGGGATCAACATGAGAGGAACATACATGACGTACGACACGCAAACTACGCGTTAACGAGCTTTAGTTAACGAGCTTTAGTTAACGATCTTTAGTTAACGAACATTAGTTAACGAGCTTTAGTTAACGATCTTTAGTTAACGAGCTTTAGTTAACGAGCTTTAGTTAACGAACATTAGTTAACAAACTTTAGTTAACGAGCTTTAGTTAACGAGCTTTAGTTAACGAGCTTTAGTTAACGATCTTTAGTTAACGAACATTAGTTAACGAACTTTAGTTAACAATCTTTAGTTAACGATCTTTAGTTAACGATCTTTAGTTAACGAACATTAGTTAACGATCTTTAGTTAACGATCTTTAGTTAACGAACATTAGTTAACGAGCTTTAGTTAACGAACATTAGTTAACGATCTTTAGTTAACGATCTTTAGTTAACGAGCTTTAGTTAACGAGCTTTAGTTAACGATCTTTAGTTAACGAACATTAGTTAACAATCTTTAGTTAACGATCTTTAGTTAACGAACTTTAGTTAACGATCTTTAGTTAACGAACATTAGTTAACAAGCTTTAGTTAACGAGCTTTAGTTAACGAACATTAGTTAACGATCTTTAGTTAACGATCTTTAGTTAACGAACATTAGTTAACGAACTGCTGTGTTTCAGGTCTAAGATGGTGATTCCTCACCTGTTGAAGAGTCGCTCTCCTCACATCTTGAACCTTTCTCCTCCTCTCAACCTGAACCCCATCTGGTTCAAGAACCACACAGGTAACCATGGCAACCAGCTACCCGCGTGTCCCATCATGCACCTGAGCAGTGTTAACATGTATGTTTGTGTTTCCAGCGTACACGATGGCTAAGTACGGCATGTCCATGTGTGTCCTGGGAATGGCCGAAGAGTTCAGAGGTCAAGTAGCCGTCAACGCGCTCTGGCCCAAAACAGGTCAGTGGCTAACAGCTAGCATGCTAACATGTATGACCTGTGGATGGAAGATAACTACAGTTAGCATGCTATCATGTATGAAGCTAACTGATCATGTGACCCGCAGCGATCCAGACGGCAGCCATGGACATGCTAGGCGGCTCAGACGTGGGTAAGCAGTGCCGCACCTCTGACATCATGGCGGACGCCGCCTACGCCATCCTGTCCAAACCCAAGGACTTCACGGGTCACTTCGTGGTGGACGAGGACATCCTGAGGGGGGAGGGGATCCGAGACTTCGAGCAGTACGCCGTCGAACCAGGTGAGAGCACGATGCTAACCTGCTAACATACGCTAGCATGGCTAGTCCTCACGTAGCATCATGTGATCTTCATGCTGGTCTCTGATTGGTCGACAGGTCACCCGCTGCTGCCAGACTTCTTCCTCGATGAAGCTCCAGAAAACCTGGCGAAGCAGATGGAGCAACACGGTGAGTACTCATAATACTACAAGTACTGCAAATACTACAAGTACTGCAAGTACTACTACTGCAAGTACTACGACAAATAATACTACAAGTACTTCAAATACTACATGTACTGCAAATAATAATACTGCAAGTACTAGTACTACTACTACAGATACTACTACAGATAGTACTGCAGATAGTACTGCAGATAATACTGCAGATAGTACTGCAGATAGTACTGCAGATAGTACTGCAGATAGTACTGCAGATAATACTGCAGATAGTACTGCAGATAGTACTGCAGATATTACGGTTCACAGTACTATCAGAACGCTCTGAAAGTATAATAATGAGTACTAATACTGTGATTAAACTAATATTACTGATGTGTGTTTAGCGCTCCTTAGTGTCCACTCAAATAACTGTTTGTGTCTCTTGGTTGCTAGGGGCAACTCCAGCCTTCAAACCACCGTCATCATCATCATCGGCCTCCAGTGGACCAATAGAAAACACGTTTGATGTCATCAGAAGCGTCATCAACGAGGACGTCGTCAAGTCCACACAAGGCATCTATCAGTTCGACCTATCAGGTAACACCAGCACACGTCCTTATAAGGACGTCCTGTGGGCGTGTCTTTAACCTGAACCTGTCTGTGTCCATATAAGGACGTCCTGTGGGCGTGTCTTTAACGTGAACCTGTCTGTGTCCTTATAAGGACGTCCTGTGAGCGTGTCTTTAACCTGAACCTGTCTGTCCTTATAAGGATGTCCTGTGGGCGTGTCTTTAACCTGAACCTGTCTGTGTCCTTATAAGGACGTCCTGTGGGCGTGTCTTTAACCTAAACCTGTCTGTGTCCATATAAGGACGTCCTGTGAGCGTGTCTTTAACCTGAACCTGTCTGTGTCCATATAAGGACGTCCTGTGAGCGTGTCTTTAACCTGAACCTGTCTGTGTCCATATAAGGACGTCCTGTGAGCGTGTCTTTAACGTGAACCTGTCTGTGTCCTTATAAGGACGTCCTGTGGGCGTGTCTTTAACCTGAACCTGTCTGTGTCCTTATAAGGACGTCCTGTGGGCGTGTCTTTAACGTGAACTTGTCTGTGTCCTTATAAGGAGAACATGAGGGCGTTTGGTTCCTGGACTTGAAGAGCGGTGCTGGCAGTGCGGGGCAGGGTCAGCCGTCCGTCAAGGCTGATGTTATCATGGCGATGGACTCCGGCGACTTTAGCAAGATGTTTGCAGGTAAGCCGTCACCATGGTAACCACGAAAGTGACAAAGCACCGTGTTTCTCTGCCTGCTGTCACTACTGCAAGTACTACTGCTGCAAATACTACTGCAAATATTACTGCAAATACTACTGCAAATATTACTACTACTCTGCAAATACTACTAGTATTTGCATACTATTTCTACAATTATTACTACTCCTACTGCAAGTACTACTACTGCAAATACTACTACTGCAAATACTACAGCAAATACTACCATGGATACTTCAGATACTAGCACAGCCTGCAGATAGTGATGGTGATGTTACCATGGTAACAGCCGTGTTTCTCTGCGTGTTTAGGGAAGCTGAAACCCACCATGGCGTTCATGTCGGGGAAGCTGCGGATCAAAGGAGACATGACGCTCGCCATCAAGCTGGAGAAGCTGATGGGCCACATGAGCAAGCTGTGAGCCGGAAGCCCCGCCCATATACCTCAATGCCCCGCCCACCGATCACCAGGTCCGCCCATCGGCCTCCAGGCCCCGCCCACTGGCCTCCAGGCCCCGCCTTAACGCTGAAGCTGTACATGTTGCCTTGATGACAATAAAACTACATTAATAATAAAGTTGAGACTGTGTGATGTCATCAGGTGTTTCTATAGCGACCGCCTGCTGGCACTGATGCTAAGCTAACGAAGCTAACACCAGCTGTTAGAAAATATCTGTTTTAACAAGAGTTAAATTAATTAAAACATTGTTTATATTTCAGCTCTATATTAATATTCTTTATATTTCAGCTCTATATTAATATTCTTTATATTTCAGCTCTATATTAATATTCTTTATATTTCAGCTCTATATTAATATTTGTCTTCTACTGGTCCTTTATGCAGCCTCTCAGTTCAGCCTCTCCTCCTCCTCCTCCTCCTCCTCCTGCTGTACCTCCTCCAGCAGGAGTCCGTCCTGTATGTCAGCATGTTAGAGTTTGGAGCTCATTAGATGATCAAATCATTAATAAGATCATTGACGTCTGTTTGATTGACAGCTGCTGGGGGGGGGGGGGGTGAAATAATAAATCAATTAAAAACAGTGCAGAGTGAACTTTTCATTTATTTCAGCTTTGTAGGTTTTTGTAGTTCTTGTTTCAGATTTTAAATGTAGTGACTCTTTCTGTGCTGTGAAGCACTGTAAATATTCAAAACATAAAGTTATTATTCAATATAAAAACATCTGTTAAAAAGGTTGTTACAGTTTGAAGTACTAGTACTTTACTGCAGTACAGTTAGAGGTACTAGTACTTTACTGTAGTACAGTTAGAGGTACTAGTACTTTACTGTAGTACAGTTTGAAGTACTAGTACTTTACTGTAGTACAGTTAGAGGTACTAGTACTTTACTGTAGTACAGTTAGAGGTACTAGTACTTTACTGTAGTACAGTTAGAGGTACTAGTACTTTACTGTAGTACAGTTAGAGGTACTAGTACTTTACTGTAGTACAGTTAGAGGTACTAGTACTTTACTGTAGTACAGTTAGAGGTACTTGTACTTTACTGTAGTACAGTTAGAGGTACTAGTACTTTCTACTCCACTACATTTATTTAACAGCTTTAGTTACTTTTCAGATGCAGATTTGACACAATGGAGAATAAAATATATATATATATAGATATATATATATATATATATATATATATATCTAATATAACAAGCTTTATAAATACAACACATTGTTAAAGATGAAACCAAAAAGCAGTGTGTAGTCGGCTCACATAAAGAGCAGCTGCTACAAGTATCAATCAATCAATCAATCAATCAATCAATCAATCAATCAATCAATCAATCAATCAATCAATCAGTCACATGACCAATCTAATTAAGAGTTTTGATATTTTGGAGAAAGAACTTCTGTGCACGCGCCAGCTGATCTGATCCATGAACGCGCACGTGCAGACAATCAAGTTTCGTGCAATCATCGATCATACTCACACGTGCGGCTGATTGAACTTCCGGTTGTAATGGTCCAATCAGCGGGCAGCTTGGGGCTCCAGGTGTGATTTAAGGCTCCGCAGCAGCATCAGATCCATCAGCCTCCAGCCGCTCTTCGGTCGTTCCCCGCAGGCAGAGACGAGAGAAACAGGTCGGACCATGTTTGCAGCTCCCGGACGGATGATGATGGCCTGGGTTTGGCTCAGTTTGGTGACTCTAGCCCGGCTCAACACGGGGGGAATCCACCGGGACGCGGACGGACGTGTGGCCGACCTGGAGGCGCTGTTCTCGGACTCTGAGCCGCAGGTGGAGACCAGGAGCGGCGGAAGCTTCTTTCCGGTGCCGGTGTGGAAGTTCTTAAAAGGTGAGAACACACCTGAGACACGTTGAACTCATTACTGAACCTTAGAAACGACTCATTCACTTTCTCATCCTGTTAACCCTAAAATAAAAAAGTAATAAACAGACACCATGGAGTTAATTAAAACGGACTCACTTCTCTCACACTTCATGTTTTCAAAGCTTAAAACTAACTTTTTTCTTCAATTGATTTTAACTTTTAAATATTCCAGGTGTCATTAACAGAATGTTTCCCCCTTAAATAAATGATCAGCTATCAACATCTGCAGCATCACTAGTAGTATAGATGAGGTTTATTATCAGACCGATGCTGGAGCTTTGACTTCACTGTTTCCTTCATGAACCTGAACATTACTTTTACACACTGGAGGATTATTTAGTTGACTGAGAATCTTTTGGTTTCAGACTTTAATTCTCAAACTGATAAAAATAAAGTATTAACCAATAAGGGAAATGATCATTGGTTGCAGCTGTAATTTTAAATGTACTGACTAAAAGTCCCAAAGTATTCATCACATATTAAAACCAGTTTAGACCTGCTCTGTGTAAAGGCCTTGAAATGACTTGTAGTGGTTTGGCACTTTCCGAATAAATGATTTCTGTAACTTAAGCAGCGTTTACTGGAACACTTTGAATATTGAACAATTTAATCTCTAACACAAACTGATCTGGAGTAGAAGTATAAACTAGTATCTAACTACAGTAAATGTTTCCTGAGTGAAGAAGCTGCTCATAAAACTAACCTCATGTTGGTTAGATTGTAACTTCAGGCTGACCTGTCTGTGTTTCAGGGCGTGATGATGACGATGGTGACTGTGGAGATGAAGATTTCAGCCGGCCACATTTTCTCTGCAGCAACAGTTCGCTCTCTGTTCGCTTCTCCCTCATCCGACACTCTGACCTGCGTCTGCTGGGTGAGTTTGATTCGTCCACCTGCTGCAGCTCAGTCACTAACACTTCATGTTCATATCCAAACAATGATTTATCTTTAAACTTGCATGTCAGTTTTATTGGTTTAATTTGACTCCTCTGCTCATTGTTCCATGAACAGTTTTAGTGAGAGCTCGTCTTATTAACCTGACGTGTTGGTGCCATTTTGACCCGAACTGGGCAAAATTCTACTTAGAAAGTAAATTTAACCTCACGTACTGCTAATATTCTGACTCATTAGTCTACAACAGTCGTCATATTCATAAAATCCCCCAATCAGTCATTAATGTTGAATCTTACAGAAAAGATGTTCAGTTTTAGTCCAGAACATTTTATACAATATGATGATATTTGAAATTTTTAAACTTGCATATGTAAAAATGTGTAAGCTGCACAATTATGAAATATGCATTTTATTTCCATATCTCTATACTGTGGGTCACACTGGGGAAGTCCAACTAAAATAAATGCTGTTAAATGCAAAATGGGTCAAATTTGACCCTGAACACTATGTAAGGATTAGGTAACATTTTGTACTGTGATGTATTGAGTCACTTTTTTTTGGCCATTTCATTCACATGATTTGGTGTGTTTGGGTCTATCATTTAAATTTATACTGATGTACTTTGTTACCTAAGCCTAATAAAACCAGCAGCCTAACTTCCAAACCTTTCTCTGTAAAGCTGGACTGGGATGAAACTAGTATATGATTGAAGCCATAAAGCATCCTCAGGTTAAAGCTTTGAGTGAGCACCAGTCCTTAGCTTCTGTTCAGACGACACGTTTTATATTTAATGTCTAAAGGCTGCAGGCGTTAAAATGGACGTTTCTGATTTTAATGCAGAGCTGTAAAAACATAACATCACTTTCTCCCAGCTGTGCTCTGATCATTTCGTCTCTTCACAGATGGGAAGAAGTTGTTGGCGTTGCCGGACGGCTGTCGTGGTTCTGCTCGTACCGTCGGGCCGTGGCTGCAGCTGGAGCTCCCCTATACCGGCTGCCACACGGCATCATGGGTAAATAATATCATAATATATATTTGAGGGGATGGATTCAGTTTAATTTCTTTTTCTCATCTCCCTCCAGATTTCAAACAGCGCACGGTCTCATCAGTTGAAGGTGCGTTACTTTGACCATCTGCTGCAGGCGAATGTGACCGGAGCAGCTGCCTGTAAGGGTCCTGCAGCATCGCTCCAACCGGCGCCACCGCTGGTGAAGTGCAGGACAACAGATGTCACTGTGAAACTGCCTCTGGGGGCAACACTGAGGAGGGTAAAAGCTCTGGGTAAGGATGGTGTCGTTGGGACAGCACTCACAATGTCTTCCTCAGGCGCAGTAATGGTGCAGATCTCAACAACAGTGAATACGGTGAGTAAGGTCCTAAAACATGATCCAGTGTCAAAATGTTGAATTAGAGCTAATAAATGAAACTTTTGCAGGATTCCATCTTGGAAATGGTTTACTGCAACTCGGATGGGGAAATGTCAACAATGCTGGCAGCTTGTTTCAGAGCAGAAACACAAAGTGTGGCTCATCACCCAAGAGCATATTCAGAGTCTGACTACCGGTTGGAGCTGTTGCAGCAGTGGGAGTTGGAAAACTCTCCGACAGAGGAGAAGCCGACTGAAGATGTAAACACAAAGAACCTGTTGGACGATGAGACGGAGGGTCTGACAGACGATGAGAAGGATGGTCTGACAGACGATGAGACGGAGGGTCTGACAGACGATGAGACGGAGAGTCTGACAGACGATGAGACGGAGACGACAACAGCGTGTCCATCTGAAGGCCCAACAGTAACGGCACCTGTAACGATTCAGGCAACTTACCCTGATTCAGAGATCTTTGAACTGTGGGGATTTGATGAGATACCAGATGGGCCGTTCACTGGGGACCAAACGGCTCTTCCCACAACATCCAGTACCACCCCGACGACTACTAGCAGTACAACCCCAACGACTACTAGCAGTACCACCCCAACGACTACTAGCAGTACCACCCCTACGACTACTAGCAGTACCACCCCGACGACTACAACCACTTGTACCACCCCGACGACTACTAGCAGTACCACCCCGACGACTACAACCACTTGTACCACCCCAACGACTACTAGCAGTACCACCCCGACTACCACCGCCCCCACCACCATGACGAGCGCCGCCCCCACCACCACCACGAGCCCGGCTACGACCAGCGCCGCCCCCACCACCACCACGAGCCCGGCTACGACGAGCGCCGCCCCCACCACCACCACGAGCCCGGCTACGACGAGCGCCGCCTTCACCACCACGAGCCCGGCTACAACGAGCGCTGCCTTCACCACCACGAGCCCGGCTACGACCAGCGGCGCCTTCACCACCACCACGAGCCCAGCTACAACCAGCGCCGCCTTCACCGCCACGACTTAGAAAAGCGATCCATCTACTCCCTCACCCCCCCCCCCCCTCACTCTTGTTTGAAATAAAATCTTCATCACATGACATCTGGTCTGTTTTGTGTTAAATGGTCAAAAGTTAAAGCTTCTGATCTGAATAACTAAGTTAAATTATGCTTCAGCTGTGACTTCAATAGATGGCATGACTTATGGGCCGGTCATATTGGCCTGGTTTTTAAAATGAACATACTCCCAAGTTTGCTCTACCTAATGCAGACGCTCCCTCTAACAGGTCTGAGTTCTGACACAATCCTACACCCATGTCTAAATGGTCCCTTCTCTCCAGGTTTGGGCAAATCCATTTCTCAGAGTTGGTGTGAAGAAGGGATTAAAACATCAAACAACTTGAGGCAAAATTTGAAATCCAGTCTTTCCTTAATCCAACACAAACAGCAAATGGTTACAGACCCACCTACAGTCAACCATTGGCTCAAAATGGTAACAGATCCATGAGATGGAAACATTGACCTTTTTACTTAGACTGAGAAAAGACTGCAAGATGGCTGTCTTTGGAGTAAGGAAGGTGGTTGTGGATTGTTAAACTCTATGGGTATTAAAATGTAATTTGCCTTCAGCATGATCAATGTACTACAAGTGAAGTAGAACCCCTCGTTGAAAATCATACTGTATAGATGTAGAGGATGTCAAGTGCCTGTCCTTGGTGGTCATTTTTATACTGATTGATTTAATGTAAGTATAAATCAAACACACTTTTCCTATTAAACAAACCAAAAGCTACTGCCATTGACTCTTACCTGTTACAGCAGCAGAGCTGTAGAATTTCATTTGTCTGTCTTATGGAACTTTACAATCAGTTAATGTGATATCGATAGGATCATAAACCTATGGGAGAGGGATCTGGGTTTGAGGAGGGGAAGTGGTCTGATGCTGTAGGGTCAATAGGGAAAACTTGTGTTACTGACTCACTGAAAGTCAGTATAGAACCATTCACAGGTTACAGCGTACACCCTAGTTCCTCAGTGTTGACTCTAAGACTTCTCCACTATGTTAAGTGTAAAAAGGATGTGGAGTCTTACTTTCACTGTCTGGCAGTGTCCTCTCCTTCCAAATACTGTAGCAGGAGAACTTTAATACCGTAACAGTGGAAGCTGGTTTTGTTTTGTGTAATATTCTGAATGAGGACTTTCCACATATGAGGTAAAACTTCTGCTTTGGGAAACGAGATGTATTTTGTTACAGTGGATCAAGCTGAGTCCTCCTACTGTGAGTCAATGGCATGGAGAGATATTTAAAGTTATAGTGATGGAGAGACTGGGTGAGATCATGAAGGCCAATGAATG
Organism: Scomber scombrus; assembly: GCF_963691925.1. NCBI lineage: Eukaryota > Metazoa > Chordata > Actinopteri > Scombriformes > Scombridae > Scomber > Scomber scombrus. The sequence goes on along the minus strand of NC_084984.1, from coordinate 773,883 downwards.
TTCTTTGATTGTGGCAATCCTTCCCCATAATGTGATATTAATATGGTGCTGAACAGAGCAGAAATGTCTCTTTATTAAGAAAAGTCATTCTTCTAATTTCCCCAAAATGTTACAGCAGTAACAGTTCACCTTCTGCCTCATCTTACAACGTTACACATGGTTCATTAGGGACAAAATGTTTGCGTCAAAAGACCGCCATAAAATATTATAAATTAATATTATTTTCCACTTTTAATAAATAAATGTGCTGCATGGTTGAAGTGTTATATATTCTATAGAGTTTAACTGTGTGTGTGACAGAGGGATTTAGACATAATGCAATAAATGCAGACCTGTAAGACAAAACAGATTCTCCATTTGTAATAATTATAATTGTAATTTATTTATTAAGACAGAGAAAGTACACAATAAAATATTAACTTTGTATAAAACAAGGAAAGATACATTGCAACAAGTTTCAATAAGTTGCTGTTTTCCACCCATAGTGCCTGAGCAGGCGAGTTTGACAATAAATTAAAATCAATAACAGAATTCACAAATTTGTGCAAAATCGCAGTTTTAAAATAGCTGCACACACACATTTACTTTTCAATACACAGATACACACCACACACTGACACCCATACATCACATCCAGGTCTGTTTGGTCTGCTGTGCTTCATAATACAGGATAACTCAACACCAATTATTACTCTTGTATGTAATGTCACAATTATTTGATTATATTTTTTACAACTATTATTTTTTATTGCTTTTGTACTTGTATTGTTCTTTATTCTTTTGACCGATGCTCTTCTATTTTTACTGTAATATTGAAAATGTCCCCATTGTGGGACTAAGAATATCTTACAAGCAGGACTAGATAACACTTCATTATATTCTCCCATAGACAAAATACAGCTAAATGGCGCCATCTGGTGGAAAAACAAACAACTACAATTTTAAAGCCAGGGCTCCCGTGACGTCACCCATTGTTTTGTGGACTGCTGCTCAGAAGCCAATTATATGGGCATCAGGAGGAGCATGAGGCGCCCTCCTGAACCTGTGAACCAATCAACCTGTCAATCACGACGTAGCCACGCCCTAATGCATACCCTGCTTTATCGTCACATATAAAATCAGGGAGGCCAAAATGTCCCAAATGAACATCATACTGCATTGAAGAAGGCTTTAAACTAGCGATTGAGACCATAAACACATTTTGAAAACGTTTACTGAGGTTAGAAATCAAGTGAGAAGTTGGTGAATTCTCCATTGACTTGTATAGAGACGGAAGTCCTTTTGACACCAAAACGGTCGCCCCCTGGTGGCCTTTTGATAGAATGCAGCTTTAAGTTACTTCCGTGTTGGCCTCATTGCAGAGGACCGGAGCTCCCCACCTGGTGCGCACCAGAACACAGGCATGTAAGACAAAAACATGTAGTCATTATGGGTTTCAATGGAGACAAATCTCTAAGAATGTTGGTGAAACACATTTTTCTACACAATGTATTATAGACTTTATCATTATCATTATTATCATTATTATTATTATTATTATTATTATTATTATTATTATTATTATTATAAGTGACTGGTTGACATTTAAAAGGTAAAAACATTTAAGCCATTTGCATGAACAGCCCAAAATGATCGTGAAAATAAAAATGAAAAGCCAAACATGTCCTTAGTGGGGTTAAAGGGTTAAACATCCTGAGGACTGTGAGGGAGTGAAATATTAAAGAGCTGCATCTTTGGGATGATCAGGGTGATGGTGGAGGCTCCTGAGCTGTAAAACAACTCACTTCTATCTCCTCAATCTTTTGAAGTTATTAAAAATCTTTGCTGCAGAGCGAGCAGTGAAGAGGCGGACCTCGTTAGTACGTCACTCTGAGCAGAACAAATCAAATCTGCAGGACACACTAGGATGAGTCGTACATAAGTTCTGCTGATGAAGCAGAACACTGGAAGTTCTAATAATGCAGATTTGATGTAAACAGCTTCAGAAACAGCTGGAGGACAGAGGAGAATCTGGACTATAAGGAAAGATGATTTAGAGAAATCTAAACAACATTTGGTTTTATTCATAAAATGTCCCAGATATGTTTAAATAGTGTTTTCTAGAATAGCAGATCTTTAAAGGCTGTTTCCTTGATGAATGTGTGTTTTCATGTTGAAGTCATGAAGCTCTGCAGCTGTGTGACTGAAGACAAACATGTTGAGAGACAGAAGTGACGATCACAAAGACAACGAGGAGTTTCTGTCACATTTTAATGAATTTATCAACACAGACACTTTGGTTCCTCTGATGGAGAAACTTCACTCAGTACAGACAGAGTTACAGATCATCATTCAGTCTCATTAATGAACTATATCACATGTTTCATGTTTTACCTCCAAATGTTTGACAGAATCTACAAACGAGTTAAAAACTGGATGAACAGAGAAGTTCACTGTACCAGTCAGCTTTATTTCATTCATTTATTCAGCTGTCACTCTGAGTCTGATGTTATACTGAACCTTAACATTCATCCTTACACACTACGAAACTCTTGAATATGTCTGCTATGTCTTCATCTTTAACACACAGTGCCCCCCCCAGCCTCTCATACTGTGACTCTGATCTGTTTACATCAGAAATACAGGTCCAGGGTTTATTTTGATCCACAGATACACACCACTTTGAATGATCACTGCCAGGATCCCATTTAGCCCAACCAACATCTACTAATACAACATTTTGCACATTATATCCACCTGTAGGGCAGAAGGAACCATCACGCTCAGGCTGGCCTCCCCAGGTCTGGACATTCACACCACTGTGGACCTCGTTTGAAATGCTGACGTAAAGATCTCCAACTGCAACAACATCAGGAGACACGTTACTCAGACTGTTCACATCGGTGGTGAGACGTTATTTGTACTGAACCGTTGGGTACAGGCAGGAAAACTCACCTTCTGGTTGATCTGACACTAGTTTAGCAATGCTGTGAAACTCCTTCCCTCCGCTGGATGTCAGCTGTTGGAACGTAGGAATGAACCTGTTATTTGCTGGGGTATTATGGTTTTGGGTGTTCTTGGCTGTGACATCTTGAAGCTCTCTATGTAAGTCTGATGGAATATGATGATCAAATGGGAAAGCTCTGATCTTCTGCAGGTGTTCACCTGAAAATATGAACAGACACATTTATAGTATAATTCAATCCAAACACTGAGACTAATACACAGTAAATATGAAGATGGATTACCGATATGTTCAAACTGGTCGTAGTTGAATGTTACACAGATGAACGTCTGAGCGTTTCTTGCTCCACTCTCAGGGTAGAAATGATATTGATCTCTGCTATTAGGGAACCCTGGTGTGCTGTGTAAGAGCCAGACTCCTTTCTTGTTCTTCTCCACCATCACAACTCCTGTGAACATGAACAGTCAGTCAGCAGCTCATCTGAAGACAGAGCTGAACCCCAACTGAACCCAAACAGACGGTCCTGGACCAGGTGGACGAATAAGAAGAGAAAGACATGTTCCCTGTGAGAGAGATGCTGTATCTGCTCACCTTTACTGTGACCAAATGAGGAAGAAGCTGAACCTCCAGATGTGTCTGTTGGGTCTGAAACTTTAGCAGAAAAACCTTCTGGAACGCCATCATTGTAGCTGATGAATCCAAAGTCCGTTGGCTATAAATAAAAAACAAGAAGAAACAACTTTTTAAAGGTTCCTGGATCTGTTGATGGTCACATGTTCAGAGAAACAACAACGACAAGAAAATGTCTGTAATGATGTAAAGTTGAAAGAAAACTCAGAGATGAAAGTTAACTTGCTGTCTTTGAGTTAAAGTCAGACTTTCTACTGGGGAAGATCACCGTGGTAACCAGGGTGGATCACTGTGGTAACCAGGGTGGATCACCGTGGTAACAAGGATGGATCACCATGGTAACCAGGGTGGATCACTGTGGTAACAAGGATGGATCACCATGGTAACCAGGATGGATCACCGTAGTAACCAGGATGGATCACCGTAGTAACCAGGATGGATCACCACGGTAACCAGGATGGATCACCGTAGTAACCAGACTGGATTACTGGTCTCTGGAGTTAAAGCAGGACCCTATGTCTCTGAAATAATACTCACAGAAGGGTTAATAAAGAGCGGCTGCAGGGTGTTTGCCAGGATGCCGTCAGCAGCGTTGATGGGCTTTGTGCTACGTCGAGATTTTGCCTTGTTGTTGTTGTCTGGATAAATGTAAACATAGTCCAAACCAGTCATCTTTAGATTTCTGGGAGTCTTGTATAAGATGTACCTGATGAACCAGTGAGAGAAGACAGAAATCAGAACATAATAGAGACTCTGAGGAAGAAACTGAAGAACACACTGTCTCATTTTGCTCTGATTGGCTGATTCTGACTGTTTTTTTTATTTCCTTCTTAGAGGAAGAAGCAACATGTCTGCCTGCTAGAAGTCTAAGTATTGTCTCACCAGTCCACATCATTGTTCTTCTCATCTTTGCAGGACACTGACGCCTCAGAGCTGCAGCACAGCAGACTGACCACCAGCACCAACCTCCACATGACTCCCTGAAACACATTTAGAGTCTCTGCAGCTGAAAGACTGAAGCTTTTTAGAACATGAACATATCACAGGAACAAGCCTGAAGTACCTCAGACTGTACTACAGTAAAGTACTAGTACCTCTAACTGTACTACAGTAAAGTACTAGTACCTCAGACTGTACTACAGTAAAGTGGGAGGCAGGTCTTATCTACTCCTGGGAACATCTCTGCTTCTACTGGAGTGTAGTCTATGTATCACTGTAAATGCTAATAAACCATAAATAAAGCCATGTTTTCAAAAGGGATGAAATGATTGTTTTGATAGAGATCCTTTACAGTCCTTAAGCCCCTACTGAACCACAGTTGGAAGGCGGAGTCTAGGAGAGATGATGAGAACAGGACATTACCTGTAATAGGCATTAGAGACAATGCCTGTGTATACTTAAAGTGAGAGCTAAACTGAGACCATATTTTCAAAGTGTTAATCACAATAAGGTTTTTCTTGTTGAAAGGTAGACAGAGTGCAGATGTTAAAGATACTGGATTACGTAAAGCCTGCTCCATCTCAGCCCCGGTGGTCCATTACTGTAGTAAACATGTGATACCCAATAAACCATCCTGTGGATATCGGAGGCCAAGTAATAAAAAGTTTGGATATTGTTAACTGGCCACAATCAACAACCTGATCAACTCTATGTGAAGGAGATGGGTTAGCAGGGTTAGCCAGATTTTTCCTGGCTGTAAATAGTGTAATAAATCTACGTGATGAGAGGATGACACTGAGCATGAGACTGCAGGAGGAGCAGGGAGAGGAGACATGGGACAAATGGACACGATGCAATGAATGAGACTCTCCTAATGGTATTGTTCTTTGTTTTATTTGTTTGTTCCTTTTTCTTTTTGTGAAGTCCTTTTGTTGTTAAAAAAAAGGAAAAACTCACAAAAATCAAAGTTTAAAAATAAATAAATAATGTTTTTCCCTTTTAAATGTAATAAAGTGTAAACATAGTCTCATACTGTTAGCATGTAAATCAATTACAGTCTAATAGGTTAAATACACACAGATCAATCCATATTCACTTATAGTTGACTTAAGGCAACAAATTCATTTTGATCACATCTAAACTGGTTTTAATGAGGAAAATGAAAAGTGAACTTACCTCAGAGAGTCAGTCAGCGTTGGTTGTTCTCAGTGTTTATGTTCATGAAGAAGGAAGAACTGAACAAACCTTCAGCTCAGTTGAATCTTCAGCTTCACAACAAATATTTCTCAATCAATAAAAAAAACCTTTAAAAACTCAAAAAGACACTTTCAGTAATAACTTTAATATATAATACATTGACTATCTGCATCCTTTTCTATCCATCCAGCTTCTCCTGAGGTGGAGCTCACTTCCTCTGCTTCTTCCTCAATGACTTCCTCTCAGGTATGAGGTCACAGGTGTTGCAGTGTGTTGGCAGCAATCATGGCTGCAGTCATACCGGATGTTTGACCAATCACAGATCATTTCTGTGTTCTTCAGAAACTATAACAGATCAGGTTTGTTCTGGTGTGGTTGAGATGAGCTGAGTTCACTCTGTGTGTGTTCTGTCTCCTTATTGAACAATAATCATTGTTTCATCCTCCACCCAGCAGTAGTGTTACTGGCAGCGCTCCAATCATTAGTCACTTTGATTTATTATTATCTCTCATTCTTTATTTTCACTAAATAAACAGAAAGGGGCACATGGCCTTTATTGACATAGATTAGTGTTCATTTAATTTAAAACCTTCATCACAAAGTATTGTTTATGTTCTTGTTCATGTTTCTTTCACACATTTCACTTCCTCATGGGTATTACCCCAACATTTGTGTTTGTGCTTATTGACTCTGATTATTATGAAACCTCATTAAGAAGATTAACCACTGTGATTATTCTAAAAGTCATTTCTTCATTTGTTTAACAGACAACATTTTCCCACAGGACTAAAAAGCTTACTTCACTTTTTCATTCCTATACTTATGGTTAGATTTTGCATGATGCTAAATAAAAATCCCTTTTGACAAACGTATTCGTGGGTTTGGTGTTCTCTGTGTACAGGCCATAACATTTTTGGAGGCTCATCAAACGGTTGTCTGCGTGTGTATTTTGGTGATGTAATAAAGTCTAAAGTAGTTCTAACTGTACATATTACGCTGCCTCCTGCAGCACTTAGTGTGTGAACAGGAAGCCCTGGACAACACTTACACTGCTGCATGTTATTTTGGGGGTGGCGTAACATTTCAGTTTTGGGATATTACAACACTTTGTAATATCCCAGTTTGCAGCGTTGTGTGGTGAGATAAGTTGTGAGTGGTGTTGTCGTTTAACCCTCCTGTTGTTCTCGAGTCAAGGAAGGAAGGGAGGGAGGGAGGAAAGGAAAGAAGGAAGGACGGAGGAAGGAAGGGAGGAAGAAGGAAGGAAAGGAGGGAGGGAGGGAGGGAGGGAGGGAGGGAGGGAGGGAGGAAGGAAGAAGGAAGGATGGAAGGAAGGAAGGAAAGGAGGGAGAAAGGAAGGAAGGAGGGAGGGAGGAAGGGAGGAAGGAAGGAAAGAAGGACAGAGGAAAGAAGGAAGGGAAGAGGAAAGAAATAGAGAAGGAGGGAGGGAGGGAGGGAGGAAGGGAGGAAGGAAAGGAAATAAGGAAGGAAGGAGAGAAGGAAAGAAGGAGGGAGGGAGGAAGGAAGGACAGAAGGAAGGGAGGAAAGAGTGAGGAAGGAAAGAAAGAGAGAAGGAGGAAGGGATGAAGGTGGGGGGAGGAAGGACAGATGGAAGGAAGGAAGGAAAGAAGGTACAATCAAAACAGACGGGGTCAATTTGACCCAGGAGGACGACAGGAAGGTTAATTTAGAGAACTTTGTCAGTTTGTGGGCGGATGTACGAGCGGTGATTAAGGATCAGTGTTTAGGAGAGAATAAATCCAGGGTGTGTCCTTTAACAGCTAATTACAGATTGTTGGAGATCAAACGATTCATGTGGTTTATAAAATCATGAGTCATGGCTTCAGAGGGAGTTAGAGGTACTAGTACTTTACTGTAGTACAGTTAGAGGTACTTATACTTTACTGTAGTACAGTTAGAGGTACTTATACTTTACTGTAGTACAGTTAGAGGTACTTATACTTTACTGTAGTACAGTTAGAGGTACTAGTACTTTACTGTAGTACAGTTAGAGGTACTAGTACTTTACTGTAGTACAGTTAGAGGTACTAGTACTTTACTGTAGTACAGTTAGAGGTACTAGTACTTTACTGTAGTACAGTTAGAGGTACTAGTACTTTACTGTAGTACAGTTAGAGGTACTAGTACTTTACTGTAGTACAGTTAGAGGTACTAGTACTTTACTGTAGTACAGTTAGAGGTACAAATGGAGGAAATCTAGAAACAGACAGGTTTACATCAGACGTCACCAGTGATACATTAAACTGAACTAAAACAAGAAGCTGAGAGTTTGTTGTCCATCAGCAGGCCATTATACGCTCTGGTCTCTGTGTGTAGTCTGTTGGCACCCCCTGCTGGTAGAAGGCTAATACATCAGCTACATAGTTAGGCTTTCATGTTCAAATCCTGCAAATCACTGAAGCTACTGTTCACTGCACTTGTTGTCTGTCCATTTATTGATGTTAATGATTATTGATAAGCATGAAACATCACATTTGTCATGATTAGAACTACTGAAGCCTGCAGCCTGGTTTACAACCAGCTTCCCAAAATAATCTCAACCCACAATTCTGTTTCAAACTGCAAAGACTAGTCGATGGACTGATAGAAAATGTAAAAACTATTTTGATAATTAGTTAAGAGCATTTAGCATTGTTCGGTTTTTCTGATGTTTTATTCAATAAATAATCAATAAACAGTGAAAAGCATCAGCAGATGAATCTATATTTATATTCATCATTAGTTGCAGTTCTAATAATGTTGCAGTAACATTAAGAGAAATGTAAAGTCACTAAAATGTTCAGTGTTTCATTTGTGTGATACTAAAATATCTGAAGATGCAGTAAACGTCACACCAAGTTAACAAGGAGCCGTGTTTATTAATGTTATCTAATTATTTAATCTATTAAAATAATAAACATCTGGTTCAGAGAATGACAGGAGAGTGAGAGGTCAGTTTGATATACAACTGCAAACTGTAATTAAGTGTCATTCATTGTTAAACAAAGATTGTTTGCCAACAAACTGAAGATGATTTATTTAGTGTGAAATTATTTAGATTTTTAGGATCAAAGTCAGAGGATTCACACAGCTTTCATTCACAAACACACACACAGTTAAACTCTATAGAATATATAACACTTCAACCATGCAGCACATTTATTTATTAAAAGTGGAAATTAATATGAATTTATAATATTTTATGGCGGTCTTTTGACGCAAACATTTTGTCCCTAATGAACCATGTGTAACGTTGTAAGATGAGGCAGAAGGTGAACTGTTACTGCTGTAACATTTTGGGGAAATTAGAAGAATGACTTTTCTTAATAAAGAGACATTTCAGCTCTGTTCAGCACCATATTAATATCACATTATGGGGAAGGATTGCCACAATCAAAGAACATTCATTGGCCTTCATGATCTCACTCAGTCTCTCCATCACTATAACTTTGAATATCTCTCCATGCCATTGACTCACAGTAGGAGGACTCAGCTTGATCCACTGTAACAAAATACATCTCGTTTCCCAAAGCAGAAGTTTTACCTTCATATGTGGAAAGTCCTCATTCAGAATATTACACAAAACAAAACCAGCTTCCACTGTTACGGTATTAAAGTTCTCCTGCTACAGTATTTGGAAGGAGAGGACACTGCCAGACAGTGAAAGTAAGACTCCACATCCTTTTTACACTTAACATAGTGGAGAAGTCTTAGAGTCAACACTGAGGAACTAGGGTGTACGCTGTAACCTGTGAACGGTTCTATACTGACTTTCAGTGAGTCAGTAACACAAGTTTTCCCTATTGACCCTACAGCATCAGACCACTTCCCCTCCTCAAACCCAGATCCCTCTCCCATAGGTTTATGATCCTATCGATATCACATTAACTGATTGTAAAGTTCCATAAGACAGACAAATGAAACTCTACAGCTCTGCTGCTGTAACAGGTAAGAGTCAATGGCAGTAGCTTTTGGTTTGTTTAATAGGAAAAGTGTGTTTGATTTATACTTACATTAAATCAATCAGTATAAAAATGACCACCAAGGACAGGCACTTGACATCCTCTACATCTATACAGTATGGATTTTCAACGAGGGGTTCTACTTCACTTGTAGTACATTGATCATGCTGAAGGCAAATTACATTTTAATACCCATAGAGTTTAACAATCCACAACCACCTTCCTTACTCCAAAGACAGCCATCTTGCAGTCTTTTCTCAGTCTAAGTAAAAAGGTCAATGTTTCCATCTCATGGATCTGTTACCATTTTGAGCCAATGGTTGACTATAGGTGGGTCTGTAACCATTTGCTGTTTGTGTTGGATTAAGGAAAGACTGGATTTCAAATTTTGCCTCAAGTTGTTTGATGTCTTGGGCGCGCAGGTGGTCGAGTGGTTAAGAGCGCATGCCATGTACGCAGCGGACCCCGGTTCGAGTCCCGGCCGGCGGACCTTTCTGCATGTCACACCCCCCTCTCTCTCCTGTAATTTCCTGTCTCTCTACTTTCAAATAAAGGCGTCAATGCCAGAGAAAATCTTTAAAAAAAAGAAAAAAAAAAAAAAAAAAAAAAGTTGTTTGATGTCTTGATCCCTTCTTCACACCAACTCTGAGAAATGGATTTGCCCAAACCTGGAGAGAAGGGACCATTTAGACATGGGTGTAGGATTGTGTCAGAACTCAGACCTGTTAGAGGGAGCGTCTGCATTAGATAGAGCAAACTTGGGAGTATGTTCATTTTAAAAACCAGGCCAATATGACCAGCCCATGATAAGTCATGCCATCTATTGAAGTCACAGCTGAAGCATAATTTAACTTAGTTATTCAGATCAGAAGCTTTAACTTTTGACCATTTAACACAAAACAGACCAGATGTCATGTGATGAAGATTTTATTTCAAACAAGAGTGAGGGGGGGGGGGGGGGGGGGGGTGAGGGAGTAGATGGATCGCTTTTCTAAGTCGTGGCGGTGAAGGCGGTGCTGGTCGTAGCCGGGCTCGTGGTGGTGGTGAAGGCGGCGCTGGTCGTAGCCGGGCTCGTGGTGGTGGTGAAGGCGGCGCTGGTCGTAGCCGGGCTCGTGGTGGTGGTGAAGGCGGCGCTGGTCGTAGCCGGGCTTGTGGTGGTGGTCGGGGCGGCGCTGGTCGTAGCCGGGCTCGTGGTCGTAGCCGGGCTCGTGGTCGTGGTGGGGGCGGCGCTGGTCGTAGCCGGGCTCGTGGTGGTGGTGGTCGGGGCGGCGCTCGTCATGGCGATTGTCGTCATGGTGGTGGGGGCGGTGGTAGTCGGGGTGGTACTGACAGTAGTCGTTGGGGTGGTACTGACAGTAGTCGTGGGGGTGGTACTGACAGTAGTCGTGGGGGTGGTACTGACAGTAGTCGTGGGGGTGGTCAGGGTGGCAGTCGTCATGGCGATTGTTGTCATGGTGGTGGGGGCGGTAGTCGTTGGGGTGGTACCGACAGTAGTCGTCGGGGTGGTACTGCTAGTAGTCATCGGGGTGGTACTGCTAGTAGTCGTCGTTGGGGTGGTACCGACAGTAGTCGTCGGGGTGGTACTGCTAGTCGTCGTCGGGGTGGTACTGCTAGTAGTCGTTGTCGGGGTGGTAGTGCTAGTAGTCGTGGGGGTTGTACTGCTAGTAGTCGTCGGGGTGGTACTGCTAGTAGTCGTCGTCGGGGTGGTACTGCTAGTAGTCGTCGTCGGGGTGGTACTGCTAGTAGTCGTCGTCGGGGTGGTAGTGACAGTAGTCGTCGGGGTGGTACTGCTAGTAGTCGTCGGGGTGGTAGTGACAGTAGTCGTCGGGGTGGTAGTGACAGTAGTCGTCGGGGTGGTACTGGATGTTGTGGGAAGAGCCGTTTGGTCCCCAGTGAACGGCCCATCTGGTATCTCATCAAATCCCCACAGTTCAAAGATCTCTGAATCAGGGTAAGTTGCCTGAATAGTTACAGGTGCCGTTACTGTTGGGCCTTCAGATGGACCCGCTGTTGTCGTCTCCGTCTCATCGTCCAACAGGTTCTCTGCGCTTACATCTTCAGTCGGCTTCTCCAACTCCCACTGCTGCAACAGCTCCAACCGGTAGTCAGACTCTGAATATGCTCTTGGGTGATGAGCCACACTTTGTGTTTCTGCTCTGAAACAAGCTGCCAGCATTGTTGACATTTCCCCATCCGAGTTGCAGTAAACCATTTCCAAGATGGAATCCTGCAAAAGATTCATTTATTAGCTCTAATTCAACATTTTGACACTGGATCATGTTTTAGGACCTTACTCACCGTATTCACTGTTGTTGAGATCTGCACCATTACTGCGCCTGAGGAAGACATTGTGAGCGCTGTCCCAACGACACCATCCTTACCCAGAGCTTTTACCCTCCTCAGTGTTGCCCCCAGAGGCAGTTTCACAGTGACATCTGTTGTCCTGCACTTCACCAGCGGTGGCGCCAGTTGGAGCGATGCTGCAGGACCCTTACAGGCAGCTGCTCCGGTCACATTCGCCTGCAGCAGATGGTCAAAGTAACGCACCTTCAACTGATGAGACCGTGCGCTGTTTGAAATCTGGAGGGTGATGAGAAAAAGAAATTAAACTGAATCCATCCCCTCAAATATATATTATGATATTATTTACCCATGATGCCGTGTGGCAGCCGGTATAGGGGAGCTCCAGCTGCAGCCACGGCCCGACGGTACGAGCAGAACCACGACAGCCGTCCGGCAACGCCAACAACTTCTTCCCATCTGTGAAGAGACGAAATGATCAGAACACAGCTGGGAGAAAGTGATGTTATGTTTTTACAGCTCTGCATTAAAATCAGAAACATCCATTTTAACGCCTGCAGCCTTTAGACATTAAATATAAAACGTGTCGTCTGAACAGAAGCTAAGGACTGGTGCTCACTCAAAGCTTTAACCTGAGGATGCTTTATGGCTTCAATCATATACTAGTTTCATCCCAGTCCAGCTTTACAGAGAAAGGTTTGGAAGTTAGGCTGCTGGTTTTATTAGGCTTAGGTAACAAAGTACATCAGTATAAATTTAAATGATAGACCCAAACACACCAAATCATGTGAATGAAATGGCCAAAAAAAAGTGACTCAATACATCACAGTACAAAATGTTACCTAATCCTTACATAGTGTTCAGGGTCAAATTTGACCCATTTTGCATTTAACAGCATTTATTTTAGTTGGACTTCCCCAGTGTGACCCACAGTATAGAGATATGGAAATAAAATGCATATTTCATAATTGTGCAGCTTACACATTTTTACATATGCAAGTTTAAAAATGTCAAATATCATCATATTGTATAAAATGTTCTGGACTAAAACTGAACATCTTTTCTGTAAGATTCAACATTAATGACTGATTGGGGGATTTTATGAATATGACGACTGTTGTAGACTAATGAGTCAGAATATTAGCAGTACGTGAGGTTAAATTTACTTTCTAAGTAGAATTTTGCCCAGTTCGGGTCAAAATGGCACCAACACGTCAGGTTAATAAGACGAGCTCTCACTAAAACTGCTCATGGAACAATGAGCAGATGAGTCAAATTAAACCAATAAAACTGACGTGCAAGTTTAAAGATAAATCATTGTTTGGATATGAACATGAAGTGTTAGTGACTGAGCTGCAGCAGGTGGACGAATCAAACTCACCCAGCAGACGCAGGTCAGAGTGTCGGATGAGGGAGAAGCGAACAGAGAGCGAACTGTTGCTGCAGAGAAAATGTGGCCGGCTGAAATCTTCATCTCCACAGTCACCATCGTCATCATCACGCCCTGAAACACAGACAGGTCAGCCTGAAGTTACAATCTAACCAACATGAGGTTAGTTTTATGAGCAGCTTCTTCACTCAGGAAACATTTACTGTAGTTAGATACTAGTTTATACTTCTACTCCAGATCAGTTTGTGTTAGAGATTAAATTGTTCAATATTCAAAGTGTTCCAGTAAACGCTGCTTAAGTTACAGAAATCATTTATTTGGAAAGTGCCAAACCACTACAAGTCATTTCAAGGCCTTTACACAGAGCAGGTCTAAACTGCTTTTAATATGTGATGAATACTTTGGGACTTTTAGTCAGTACATTTAAAATTACAGCTGCAACCAATGATCATTTCCCTTATTGGTTAATACTTTATTTTTATCAGTTTGAGAATTAAAGTCTGAAACCAAAAGATTCTCAGTCAACTAAATAATCCTCCAGTGTGTAAAAGTAATGTTGAGGTTCATGAAGGAAACAGTGAAGTCAAAGCTCCAGCATCGGTCTGATAATAAACCTCATCTATACTACTAGTGATGCTGCAGATGTTGATAGCTGATCATTTATTTAAGGGGGAAACATTCTGTTAATGACACCTGGAATATTTAAAAGTTCAAATCAATTGAAGAAAAAAGTTAGTTTTAAGCTTTGAAAACATGAAGTGTGAGAGAAGTGAGTCCGTTTTAATTAACTCCATGGTGTCTGTTTATTACTTTTTTATTTTAGGGTTAACAGGATGAGAAAGTGAATGAGTCGTTTCTAAGGTTCAGTAATGAGTTCAACGTGTCTCAGGTGTGTTCTCACCTTTTAAGAACTTCCACACCGGCACCGGAAAGAAGCTTCCGCCGCTCCTGGTCTCCACCTGCGGCTCAGAGTCCGAGAACAGCGCCTCCAGGTCGGCCACACGTCCGTCCGCGTCCCGGTGGATTCCCCCCGTGTTGAGCCGGGCTAGAGTCACCAAACTGAGCCAAACCCAGGCCATCATCATCCGTCCGGGAGCTGCAAACATGGTCCGACCTGTTTCTCTCGTCTCTGCCTGCGGGGAACGACCGAAGAGCGGCTGGAGGCTGATGGATCTGATGCTGCTGCGGAGCCTTAAATCACACCTGGAGCCCCAAGCTGCCCGCTGATTGGACCATTACAACCGGAAGTTCAATCAGCCGCAAGTGTGAGTATGATGATGATTGCACGAAACTTGATTGTCTGCACGTGCGCGTTCATGGATCAGATCAGCTGGCGCGTGCACAGAAGTTGTTTCTCCAAAATATCAAAACTCTTAATTAGATTGGTCATGTGACTGATTGATTGATTGATTGATTGATTGATTGATTGATTGATTGATTGATTGGTTGATTGATTGATTGATTGATTGATTGATTGATACTTGTAGCAGCTGCTCTTTATGTGAGCCGACTACACACTGCTTTTTGGTTTCATCTTTAACAATGTGTTGTATTTATAAAGCTTGTTATATTATATATATATATATATATATTATATTATATTATCCATTGTGTCAAATCTGCATCTGAAAAGTAACTAAAGCTGTTAAATAAATGTAGTGGAGTAGAAAGTACTAGTACCTCTAACTGTACTACAGTAAAGTATAAGTACCTCTAACTGTACTACAGTAAAGTACAAGTACTTCAAACTGTACTGCAGTAAAGTACTAGTACCTCTAACTGTACTACAGTAAAGTACTAGTACCTCTAACTGTACTACAGTAAAGTACTAGTACCTCTAACTGTACTACAGTAAAGTACTAGTACCTCTAACTGTACTACAGTAAAGTACTAGTACCTCTAACTGTACTACAGTAAAGTACTAGTACTTCAAACTGTACTACAGTAAAGTACTAGTACTTCAAACTGTACTACAGTAAAGTACTAGTACCTCTAACTGTACTACAGTAAAGTACTAGTACTTCAAACTGTACTACAGTAAAGTACAAGTACCTCAAACTGTACTACAGTATAGTACAAGTACCTCTAACTGTACTACAGTAAAGTACTAGTACTTCAAACTGTAACAACCTTTTTAACAGATGTTTTTATATTGAATAATAACTTTATGTTTTGAATATTTACAAAGTGCTTCACAGCACAGAAAGAGTCACTACATTTAAAATCTGAAACAAGAACTACAAAAACCTACAAAGCTGAAATAAATGAAAAGATTGGCAAAGATAAGACCTGCCTCCCACTTTACTGTAGTACAGTTTGAGGTACTAGTACTTTACTGTAGTACAGTCTGAGGTACTAGTACTTTACTGTAGTACAGTTAGAGGTACTAGTACTTTACTGTAGTACAGTCTGAGGTACTAGTACTTTACTGTAGTACAGTCTGAGGTACTTCAGGCTTGTTCCTGTGATATGTTCATGTTCTAAAAAGCTTCAGTCTTTCAGCTGCAGAGACTCTAAATGTGTTTCAGGGAGTCATGTGGAGGTTGGTGCTGGTGGTCAGTCTGCTGTGCTGCAGCTCTGAGGCTTCAGTGTCCTGCAAAGATGAGAAGAACAATGATGTGGACTGGTGAGACAACACTTAGACTTCTAGCAGGCAGACATGTTGCTTCGTCCTCTAAGAAAGAGATAAAAAAAACAGTCAGAATCAGCCAATCAGAGCAAAATGAGACAGTGTGTTCTTCAGTTTCTTCCTCAGAGTCTCTATTATGTTCTGATTTCTGTCTTCTCTCACTGGTTCATCAGGTACATCTTATACAAGACTCCCAGAAATCTAAAGATGACTGGTTTGGACTATGTTTACATTTATCCAGACAACAACAACAAGGCAAAATCTCGACGTAGCACAAAGCCCATCAACGCTGCTGACGGCATCCTGGCAAACACCCTGCAGCCGCTCTTTATTAACCCTTCTGTGAGTATTATTTCAGAGACATAGGGTCCTGCTTTAACTCCAGAGACCAGTAATCCACCTTTTTTATTGGTCTTGTTGTTTCTCTGAACATGTGACCATCAACAGATCCAGAAAAACTTTAAAAAGTTTTTTTTTTACTCATAGCCAACGTACTTGGGAGTCATCATCTACAGCGATCAGCCTCCAGAGAATATGAAGATCAGTGTTCCTAACACATCACATATCACATTAAAGGTGAGCAGATACAGCATCTCTCTCACAGGGAACATGTCTTTCTCTTCTTATTCGTCCACCTGGTCCAGGACCGTCTGTTTGGGTTCAGTTGGGGTTCAGCTCTGTCTTCAGATGAGCTGCTGACTGACTGTTCATGTTCACAGGAGTTGTGATGGTGGAGAAGAACAAGAAAGGAGTCTGGCTCTTACACAGCACACCACAGTTCCCTTATAGCAGAGATCCAACGACTTTCTACCCTGAGAGTGGAGCAAGAAACGCTCAGACGTTCATCTGTGTAACATTCAACTACGACCAGTTTGAACATATCGGTAATCCATCTTCATATTTACTGTGTATTAGTCTCAGTGTTTGGATTGAATGATACTATAAATGTGTCTGTTCATATTTTCAGGTAAACACCTGCAGAAGATCAGAGCTTTCCCATTTGATCATGATCATCTACAAACCTTAAACCTTAAGAAGCTTCACGAGGTCACAACCAAGAACACCAAAGTACACGATACTCCACAAAAAATACCCAAGATCCCTCCTAAGTTCCAACAGCTGACATCCAGCGAAGGGAAGGAGTTTCACAGCATTGCTAAACTAGTGTCAGCTCAACCAGAAGGTGAGTTTCCTGCATGTTTCTGTTTAAACTCTCGGGATGGTTTTTATATCACTGCTGAAAACTTTATTGGTCCCTGAAGGCTCAACATGAAGCAAACAAACAGGAGAACATGCAGAAATTTCATTTACACACAATCTGAACACATATGAAAATATTTCAAAGACACAAGTTGACATGAACTGAGAAGTTTTCTTTGATAGTTTTTGATTGACTGCTGATTAAATGGATAAATGTGAATGTAGCCCTATAAATAACATCCAGTCACTGAATCTGTGGTGTTTAAACACATATCCACAAAGTGAATGTGAATAAAAGCAGGAAGCAAAGCTACAGTAAGCTGTCTCAGCTTTTAGAAGTGTATTTCTGACAGATGCTAGTCTTGTTGCTCACTTGTTCACAATGAAAGCTCAGTATGCACATCTGGGTCATTTACAGCAGGATTCATGCACCACTGAGCAGCTATCATAGGAATGAACAGAGCCCTGCCTCCAGACTCTATTAATGTATTATAATACATCCATGCAGCTGATGCTGCATATAAGTGGTGCACTGCCAAAATGTTCTGGGTGAAACTTTTGCTTCAGAATAATTGTTCCACACATCAGGTGATTATTAAACTGTTTGGACAGTAACTGAACTGAGCATCCTGTACCCAACGGTTCAGTACAAATAACATCTCACCACCGATGTGAACAGTCTGAGTAACGTGTCTCCTGATGTTGTTGCAGTTGGAGATCTTTACGTCAGCATTTCAAACGAGGTCCACAGTGGTGTGAATGTCCAGAGCTGGGGCTGCCAGCCTGAGCGTGATGGTTCCTTCTGCCCTACAGGTGGATATAATGTGCAAAATGTTGTATTAGTAGATGTTGGTTGGGCTAAATGGGATCCTGGCAGTGATCATTCAAAGTGGTGTGTAGCTGTGGATCAAAATAAACCCTGGACCTGTATTTCTGATGTAAACAGATCAGAGTCACAGTATGAGAGGCTGGGGGGGGCACTGTGTGTTAAAGATGAAGACATAGCAGACATATTCAAGAGTTTCGTAGTGTGTAAGGATGAATGTTAAGGTTCAGTATAACATCAGACTCAGAGTGACAGCTGAATAAATGAATGAAATAAAGCTGACTGGTACAGTGAACTTCTCTGTTCATCCAGTTTTTAACTCGTTTGTAGATTCTGTCAAACATTTGGAGGTAAAACATGAAACATGTGATATAGTTCATTAATGAGACTGAATGATGATCTGTAACTCTGTCTGTACTGAGTGAAGTTTCTCCATCAGAGGAACCAAAGTGTCTGTGTTGATAAATTCATTAAAATGTGACAGAAACTCCTCGTTGTCTTTGTGATCGTCACTTCTGTCTCTCAACATGTTTGTCTTCAGTCACACAGCTGCAGAGCTTCATGACTTCAATACTTGATATACATCATAACCAGTTGTTGATAACTGCATTAATACATATTGCTAAGGGTTAACCTACATGTACAGCTCATTATTATATTATTAGCAGTAGGCGTTAACTTGACCACTAGTTCATTAGCAGCACTTATGTTCTTTATTTTGAATATAAATTATTAGCTACTAGCTAATAGTGTAAACCTTACTTATGTGGTCATAGTGTTCATGCTTTTACTGATGCCTGTATCCACTGTGCTGTGGATCTTTGGTGGCGGTAGAGAGACCTCTAGTGGACATTTGCAGCATTACTCTTACTGTGAAGTTGACTGTTTACTGTTTATTCAGACCATTATAACTATATATATATATATATATATATATATATATATATTCTGTTGTTGTTTAATGGCCTTCAGATAACCACAACTTCAGGAAGTCATAACTGGCTGATTATTCATATGGAAAAGTATGATGTACCATCTGTCTTTACTGGGACATTATTAAATATTGTTGACTGAACTCCTGGACGGCTGACAGAAGATCTAACAGAAGACGAAAGCTTTTACATTCCAGTATTCAATCAGATATATTTCACAAAAGCTTTTACCTGTTTGTGAAGATTTCACTATTTATTTATACGCACACACTTTACACCATTGCAGGAATAAACTCTGTCTTTCTTCCTGGTGTGATGTAGGAAGGAGAAACACCTCAGCACCTGATACTCTTATTGATATAAACATTACAACAACTATCCAACGCTAACGTCTACCTGTAGTAGTAGTACCGTATCCTTCCTGTCATGACCTCACAGTGGGCACAAAACAAGGGGTCATGGGAGTCCTCTGCCATTCAAATGTTTTTGACCTGAATCCTATTTCCTGGATTTTGTATCACCACAGTCCCTGAATGTATGTAATAAGAAATAATTAAATATATAATATAATGATATAGCCTGCCAGTATAGTAGCACCTACCTAGACTGGTTAAATCTGGATGATCTCAGAGAGGACAAAGTCTCTTTAAAACACAGTTACAGAATTGTGAAAGCGTTATTCTATTTGTGAAAATGCAATAAAGGCAGATTTCAGTGTTTGTGTCACATGTAGACTACTTTATATCTTTATAGAGAAGTTAAAACATAATAATACATTAATCTGGATCCTCAGTGGAAATGACGCCCCTGATTATCACAGTTCTCTTCACATGTTACAGGTCAACAACATACTCTCATCTTGTATTCATATAATATCACACTAATAGAGGATGAGAAGGGCCTGTACAGCTGCTTCCTGTTCTGCTGGTTATTGAACAGGAAGTAAACAGACTGATCATTGTAGTAAATGATGCTGTGACGTAGTAACGTTACCTGATCCCACGCGAGTCTCTATACTGTCAATGTCCTGCTCTGGTTTATGAATAAAGTTAAAAAAAAATAAAAAAAAAACCAGAAACCAAACCGCCGGAAGTGACGCTGTTTCCACGGTAACGTCCCGGTGTTTACCGTCACCATGGTAACCGGGTCTCCGCGCTGTTTACAGGCTTTGATGATTTTCAGTTTTTTGATGATAAAATAAAAGTGAAGATGCTGCTGAGACAGAGAGGAACCACGGTGAGATTACATTACATCATCATCATCATCATCATCATCATCATCATCATTAACTGGTCATTTATTTAACTAAGTTACTAATAATACTTTTAATAATTACGTTTACTCACTAACTTTAACTATATATGTCTCTGTTACTGTTACTGTAATACTGCATACTACATCACTATAATACTGCAGTACTGTTACTGTAATACTGCATACTACATCACTATAATACTGCAGTACTTTACTGTAATACTGCATACTACATCACTATAATACTGCAGTACTTTTACTGTAATACTGCATACTACATCACTCATAATACTGCAGTACTTTTACTGTAATACTGCATACTACATCACTCATAATACTGCAGTACTTTACTGTAATACTGCATACTATATCACTATAATACTGCAGTACTTTTACTGTAATACTGCATACTACATCACTATAATACTGCAGTACTTTTACTGTAATACTGCATACTACATCACTCATAATACTGCAGTACTTTTACTGTAATACTGCATACTACATCACTCATAATACTGCAGTACTTTTACTGTAATACTGCATACTACATCACTATAATACTGCAGTACTTTTACTGTAATACTGCATACTACATCACTCATAATACTGCAGTACTTTTACTGTAATACTGCATACTACATCACTCATAATACTGCAGTACTTTTACTGTAATACTGCATACTACATCACTATAATACTGCAGTACTCCAGTGGTTAGTCCAGTGGTTCCCAACCTAGGGGTGGGGCCCCTCCAAAGGGTCAGCAGATAAATGTGAGGGGTGGTGAGATGATTAATGGGAAAGAAGAACAAACTAAGTTCTGATACACAAATGTGTTTTCAGTTTTTGGACTTTTTCTCTAATCTTTGATTGTTGCTGAAATATTGGATCATTTGAACATTTATAGAAATGAAAGCATGTGAGAAGTTTAGAGGAGCTGTTAACAACTCATAGACATCTGAGATGTAACTAAAGCTGTCAAATAAATGTAGTGGAGTAGAAAGTACTAGTACCTCTAACTGTACTACAGTAAAGTACTAGTACCTCTAACTGTACTACAGCAAAGTACTAGTACCTCAGACTGTACTACAGTAAAGTACAAGTACCTCTAACTGTACTACAGTAAAGTACAAGTACCTCTAACTGTACTACAGCAAAGTACTAGTACCTCAGACTGTACTACAGTAAAGTACAAGTACCTCTAACTGTACTACAGTAAAGTACTAGTACCTCTAACTGTACTACAGTAAAGTACTAGTACCTCTAACTGTACTACAGTAAAGTACTAGTACCTCTAACTGTACTACAGTAAAGTACAAGTACCTCTAACTGTACTACAGCAAAGTACTAGTACCTCTAACTGTACTACAGCAAAGTACTAGTACCTCTAACTGTACTACAGTAAAGTACAAGTACCTCTAACTGTACTACAGTAAAGTACTAGTACCTCTAACTGTACTACAGTAAAGTACAAGTACCTCTAACTGTACTACAGTAAAGTACTAGTACCTCTAACTGTACTACAGTAAAGTACAAGTACCTCTAACTGTACTACAGTAAAGTACAAGTACCTCTAACAGTACTACAGTAAAGTACTAGTACCTCTAACTGTACTACAGTAAAGTACAAGTACCTCTAACTGTACTACAGCAAAGTACTAGTACCTCTAACTGTACTACAGCAAAGTACTAGTACCTCTAACTGTACTACAGTAAAGTACAAGTACCTCTAACTGTACTACAGTAAAGTACTAGTACCTCTAACTGTACTACAGTAAAGTACAAGTACCTCTAACTGTACTACAGTAAAGTACTAGTACCTCTAACTGTACTACAGTAAAGTACAAGTACCTCTAACTGTACTACAGTAAAGTACAAGTACCTCTAACAGTACTACAGTAAAGTACTAGTACCTCTAACTGTACTACAGTAAAGTACAAGTACCTCTAACTGTACTACAGCAAAGTACTAGTACCTCTAACTGTACTACAGCAAAGTACTAGTACCTCTAACTGTACTACAGCAAAGTACTAGTACCTCTAACTGTACTACAGTAAAGTACTAGTACCTCTAACTGTACTACAGTAAAGTATAACTGTATATAAACAGAGAGCAAAGCTCCAGGCGGATCATCACATCCTGGACAGACAGAGACAGGACGCAGAGCGGGACAAAGTGGTCCAGTTCTGCAGGAAGCAGCAGACCTGTGACATCAAGAACTCGTGGCTGCAGAGTTCAGAGCGTCTCTTCCTGAGAGGAACCGTGGACAGACACATCAGAGCCGCCGTCAGCCAACATGAGCTCAGCCTGGAGGACAGGAGGGACAGGTGTGTGTGGACACCAGTCACTGGTCCTCTAATACCAAACAGTCCAGTACACAGTTAGACAGGTTAACAGTGTAGAGGAGCTGGGGACAGACGCAGGGGGACGCTTCACTTTACAACATGTTATTCTAAAGTCATGGAAATATTCTGAGTAATCTGCAGCCATCTGATGTCCTCACCTGTGATGTCACCTGTGATGTCACCTGTGATGTCCTTACCTGTGATGTCACCTGTGATGTCCCCCCCTGTCCTCAGGCTTCGTGGTGTCCTGGAGACAGAGGAGCAGCAGCTGCTGCAGGAGATGGAGGAGAAGAAGGAGACATCAGTGGAGAGACAAGCCAAGATGAGACAACGAGCCAGAGCTCTGAGAGACAGACGAGAGACTGAAAGACAACAGCTGGTGTCAGAGAAGCTGGATCAGCTGTTCAGGTAGATGACTCTGTCCTCTTAGACTCTGTCCTCTTAGACTCTGTCCTCTTAGACTCTGTCCTCTTAGACTCTGTCCTCTTAGACTCTGTCCTGTTAGACTATGTCCTCTTAGACTCTGTCCTCTTAGACTCTGTCCTCTTAGACTCTGTCCTGATAGACTCTGTCCTCTTAGACTCTGTCCTCTTAGACTCTGTCCTCTTAGACTCTGTCCTCTTAGACCCTGTCCTCTTAGACTCTGTCCACTTAGACTCTGTCCTCTTAGACTCTGTCCTCTTAGACTCTGTCCTCATAGACTCTGTCCTCTTAGACTCTGTCCTCTTAGACCCTGTCCTGATAGACTCTTAGACCCTGTCCTCTTAGACTCTGTCCTGATAGACTCTGTCCTCTTAGACTCTGTCCTGATAGACTCTGTCCTCTTAGACTCTTAGACTCTGTCCTCTTAGACCCTGTCCTCTTAGACTCTGTCCTCTTAGACTCTGTCCTGATAGACTCTTAGACCCTGTCCTCTTAGACTCTGTCCTCTTAGACTCTTAGACTCTGTCCTCTTAGACTCTGTCCTCTTAGACTCTGTCCTGATAGACTCTTAGACCCTGTCCTCTTAGACTCTGTCCTCTTA
>NC_084984.1:740312-745312 GCF_963691925.1 Scomber scombrus | reverse complement strand
CTGTAGTAAAATTAAAGAGAAATATTATATGATTTCTTTTTTTAACATTAAATTATTTTATTTGTTCAACCTTTAAATACACAGAGACAGTAAACTCTGTTCATTTCAATAAAACCTGGAAACCTTGTTCTAGTTTCAAGTTTCATGTTTATTTTATTTATGACTCAGTGAGTAAAACTAGTTTAAAAAGCAGCTTCAGGTTTGTTCAAATGTACATTTAGATTTAAATCTAGAAATAATCTAAAATGTTTCTTTTCATTTGATGTTTTTAAATGAAGTCATTATTAGTCTAAGTCCACTTAAATACACTGTAGGTTATAAAATATGTAATATGTATCATTCTTTTGTGGTTACACCATTTGACATTTTCAGGAGCATTCAGTCTTACTTTTGGTAAAAAATGGTTCAAATGTCATTTTAAATTATATAAAACCAACAAAAATACTAAATGTACATTTTAACAAACCTGATGCTGCTTTTAAAACTAGTTTAACTGATTTATGAATTACTCATCTTACCAACACTTATTATTACTGACCCACGTTCCTCTTGTTCATACTGACTAATAAAAGATGCCGTTTAAAACTAGTTTTTAAGATCTGTTTAGGTCTTTTTCTGTATTCATCCATTTATAAAACAATTATTAAAACAATAAAACCTTAATAACACATTGATCCAGTTTTCTCTTATTGATCTTTTTTTAATATATTGATTATATTGAACTGGGCGTAAGTCGGACGTCCATGATGTCTTGCTGCGGAGCCGCTGAGTTCAGTCTGAATTTATCTCCTATAAAACCAACAAAAATACTAAATGTACATTTTAACAAACCTGATGCTGCTTTTAAATCTAGTTTAACTGATTTATGAATTCATCATCTCACCAACTCTGATATGAATCACTGAGCTGTCTGTAGCAGTAATAATGTCTCAGTGTAATGCTGAGTGAGAGCAGCTGGTGGCAGTGAGGCAGTGAGTCAGTCAACGTCTCTTTAAGAAGCTCTTTGTTTTCTCGGCTTCACGCTTGTGGCAGCTTGATAATGGAGCCGCTTCCTGTCAGGTAAACAGCTCATACCTGCAGAGGGAGTGGTTTGGGAGGGGACGGACTCATTACCTGAGAGAACAATCACAGAGCTGCTCAGACTGGTCTGAGTGATCCAGCTGACCCACAATGATCCAGAGCTTCTTCACATGAGGATCTATAGATGACAGCATGGCCAATGACTATCAGCCCTACTGCCAGGTAACGTCTCTCACTCATCCTGTCACTGAGCTGCAGGTTAATGTTCAAGTCTCAGTTCTTTATAACACATTATCAGTTACACAACGGCAGATAAGATGTGTCTCCTTGAGTTCAGCCTCAGAGGAACTGCTTACTGTTTAACTTTACCACAAACTTATTATAACAAACTTCATTCACACTTGTGAGCTTTGCTTCGTACACAGAAAGAGGATTTTCACTTTGTTGAAGTCGTACTTTTACTGCACTAAAGTATCCGAGTACTTCTTCCACCACCGTTTATGATAAAACGTTAAGTAATAAAGAATAAAACAGCAAGTATTCATTCTGCAGTTATATTATCATAAACTATATTATTGTTACTATTACTGCTGCATTCATGTGTAAACAGTTTGTTAAAGTTGATTATAATAAAAGTAAAACGATCATTGGAATAATTACACATATTGTTGACTTTTTAAACTATTAAATGACGTCATATTTAACAGAAACTACAACTGTCAGATGATTAGAGGAG
This sequence comes from Scomber scombrus, assembly GCF_963691925.1. Classification (NCBI taxonomy): domain Eukaryota; kingdom Metazoa; phylum Chordata; class Actinopteri; order Scombriformes; family Scombridae; genus Scomber; species Scomber scombrus. The sequence continues at coordinate 743,556 of NC_084984.1, read as the reverse complement.
AATATAAAGTATAAAGTAATAATAATATAAAGTATAGTATATTAATATAAAGCATGAAATGAAAAGTAAAGTTTCATAAGCAGCTGAGTAAATCTGGTTAAATGTGCTGAAAAAAAGTCACAATTAATGTTGAATTGAGAATATTTGTGATGATTTCCTCATTTATTTCCTCATATTATAAACATAACTCCTATAATTAATATAAGTTATTAATGTGACAGCGTGAGAGGCGACGCGTTAAATGTGAAACTACAGAAACACAACAGTCAGTATTTTATTCATTAAAGCAGAAATGTGATAATTTCCATAAAGCTGAAACAGGAACAGCTGAGGAGACTTCCTGTCCAAACACACTACATTTCCCATAATGCACCTGGACAGCTCCTCCAGTCAGACATGAAGCAAATACATCAACATACATTCAACACTGTGATAGTAATAAAATAATACAATATTAATAATGTGAATCTGTTACCTTCCACAGCTGTGACGATGGTTCATATCTGTGCTGTTATAGATCATGATGATATAATAACATCCCAAAATATCACAGAACAACAGACTGGAAATAATTCCTTCATGAACCAGAGTTACTGGTTCTTCTGGGCGGTGACGTTCTTCTTCTTCTTCTGCTTCTATATATATAATATGTAAGATCATGCCAAACTAGTTGATATGGTGTTTTATTTAATTTACTGTTTTTAAGCAAGTTGAATTATTTGGTACAAAGTTTTTATGGTTACACCACTTAGACATTTTTGCCATAATCCTCTAATATATTCTCTCTAAATGGATTTAAAGCAGAAATTTGATGCTGGGTCCACAAAAATAGAATTTGTGAAGTTATTCATACGTTTATTTTCACATTTTAACCCTTTAAATTTAAATAAACCACATGATCACTAATTAAACTCACTGACCTTTTATATACATGCAGACGACATGCTGCTCTGTGATTGGACGGTTTCTCATTGTCCCAGATACTCAGCACAGAGCCGCTCTGATTGGCTGCAGAGCAACATGAATGACTCATATTTATGAGTAATAATCTGTCAGTGTTAATAATCTATAAAGTTTATTTGAATTTGACAGTGTGATGAACATTTATCTGAGATATAAATTATGATTCAAATCAGATTAAATCTTCAACCATCAGTAACTTAGAGCAGAGAGTTTATTTAAAGCCTGCAGATAAACATGAACCCTGAGCTGTGAGTCAGTTCACACTTCTCTTCATGATGAGTTAATATTTTATTGAATAAATCTGAGCTTGAAGAGGAAGTGCTCCTTCTTCTTCCTCTGCTGTTGGGCGGCAGCGTGACTCAGTGTCGCCTCTGCAGGTTTAAAGTGGAACTGACTGAAGCTCAGCTGCAGCAACCTGCTGACCTGCAGCACTGTTTAGTAAACAGCAGATGAGCTGGTTCAGTTATGAAATGTGAGCTCATCAAAGGACTGAATCAGGCTGCTTTGTTCAGGTAATGATGTTTAAACTGTGATTCCTGCTTCAGGATGTAATGAGTCAAAGCTTCACAGCTGATTCCTGCTTCATGATGTAATGAGTCAAAGCTTCACAGCTGATTCCTGCTTCATGATGTAATGAGTCAAAGCTTCACAGCTGATTCCTGCTTCATGATGAAATGAGTCAAAGCTTCACAGCTGATTCCTGCTTCATGATGAAATGAGTCAAAGCTTCACAGCTGATTCCTGCTTCATGATGAAATGAGTCAAAGCTTCACAGCTGATTCCTGCTTCAGGATGTAATGAGTCAAAGCTTCACAGCTGATTCCTGCTTCATGATGAAATGAGTCAAAGCTTCACAGCTGACTCCTGCTTCATGATGTAATGAGTCAAAGCTTCACAGCTGACTCCTGCAGGACAGCAGAGAGAAGTTAACACGTCACATTTAAATCATTCAATAGAAATCAGACTGTTACAGGAAGGAAGGTAACATACAATAATAATAATAGTAAAACATAAATAAAAGAAAATACAAGATGGAAAAATAATCAATATCCAGAAATAAAAATAAATCTAAAATAAAATGAATAAATGGAAAATTAAAAAGTCAAAAAGAGAAAAAATTAGAAAAAACCCAAACAAACTATAATTCAGACTTATATTGAGACTCTTTGTGGGCCTCGAGCCTCATGTTGGGAAGCAGGTGTGTGTGTGTGTGTGTGTGTGTGTGTGTGTGTGTGTGTGTGTGTGTGTGTGTGTGTCTCAGGGTTATTATAACATGACATGACTTTGACTTTCCAATAGTTTGTATTTTTATTTAGTTTTTAGTTTTAGTGAGTTTAACAAGTGATGAAATAGTTTGAGTGTTTCAGGAGGAAAGCCTTGATTAGTAGAAGCTGTAAATATGTGTGTGTGTATATATATATATATATATATATACACACACACATATTTATATATATGTATATGTGTGTGCGTGTGCGTGTGTGTGTGTGTGTGTGTGTGTGTGTGTGTGTGTGTGTGTATGTGTGTGTGTGTGTGTGTGTGTGTGTGTGTGTGTTTGTGCGTGTGTGTGTGTGTATGTGTGTGTGTGTGTGTGTGTACAGTAGAAAACTGGCTCTTCTCCAGGAAGCACACCGGGCTTCAGTGTGTGAGCGGCTCCCTGCTGTCAGGAAGTAGTCGCTCCGCTGTTTTCTGGCGTTATTCACGCGCACTTCACGCTTTTTATTTACGTTTTGGTCGCGTGGAGTCGAGCGCGTGTAACTCCAGAAACACCGCGGGTTGATAATCGGAGGGAACCCCGCACACACACACCGCAGATTCACCGCACAAACTGACCGAAACTCCGCCGGACACCTGCAGCTCGAGCCGGGGACATGAGCACCGCGCGCGAGGAGGTTCCTCACCTGGTTTAGTTTAGGAAGGAAGTCGCGCGGAGCTCATTAAGGATCATAATGGACTGTTTACCTCTGCTTTAGTTTTGGGGGGAAACGAGCAGCAGCATGTCTGTGAACGAGCTCTTCACTAAGGTGAGTTCACCTGTGTTATGAACAGGCCTGCTTCATCCCAAACAACCAAACCTCATGTTATTCTGTTCCACTTTAACTGGAGACTCACCTGTTGGCTGTGCAGGCAGGTGGGACTGAAGCGGAGATACCAGCTACAGTAGAGCTGTGTGATGGGTTATATATGAGCCGAATGTATCAGCTGACTGAGGAGAAGTTAAATATGCACAGATTTAATGAGAAGATGTGTAGTTTTATCATTTAGCGACACTTTGATTTAA
>NC_084984.1:727812-735312 GCF_963691925.1 Scomber scombrus | reverse complement strand
CTAGTTGATATGGTGTTTTATTGACTATTTACTGTTTTTAAGCAAGTTGAATAATTTGGTACAAAGTTTTTATGGTTACACCACTTAGACATTTTTGCCATAATCCTCTAATATATTCTCTCTAAATGGATTAAAAGCAGAAATTTGATGCTGAGTCCACACAAAAAAGAATGTGTGAAGTTATTCATACGTTTATTTTCACATTTTAACCCTTTAAATTTAAACTAAACCACATGGACACTAATTAAACTCACTGACCTTTTATATACATGCAGACGACATGCTGCTCTGTGATTGGACGGTTTCTCAGTGTCCCAGATACTCAGCACAGAGCCGCTCTGATTGGCTGCAGAGCAACATGAATGTGAAGTATTTGAATATTAACAGACAGAGACACACACACACACACACACACACACACACACACACACACACACGAGACACACACACACACGAGACACACACACACACACACACACACACACGCACGCACATACACACACACACACAGAGACGAGACACACACACACACACACATAATACACACACACACACACACACACACACACACACACACACACACACACACAGAGACGAGACACACACACACACACACTGAATGACCCCCCCGTCCCACTCTAACCCCCACAGTGGGACTCTCTGGTGTTTTAGGATAATCCAGCTCTGCAAGACCCCAAGACTGTGTGTGTGTGTGTGTGTGTGTCTGTGTGTGTGTGTGTGTGTGTGTGTGTCTCGTCTCTTTATGTGTGTCTGTATATGTATATGTATTTGTATGTGTGTGTGTGTGTGTGTGTGTGTGTGTGTGTGTGTGTGTGTGTGTGTGTGTGTGTGTGTGTGTGTGTGTGTGTGTGTGTGTGTGTGTGTGTGTGTGTGTGTGTGTTTCTATTCAAATCTTCAGTATATTTGCATCAGGATGTTTTTCTCTCAGCTGTTTGACTTTTTCATGAATTGATGATTAAACCTCGATGATGTCATTGATCGATCAATAAACCGTCCACAGTGACGCTCAGGACTCTCTGATCATGTGACCATCAGTACACTTCCTGTCTGTCTGTGAGAGAACTACAGTACCCATGAGCCTCTGCTGCGGTTACCATGGCGAAGGTCAGAGGTGTGAATCGGAGCGCGATGAACTCCGAACGTTTTGTTGTTCAAGTTGTAAACAAAAAAACATGTTGCCATGGTGACCAAAGTGACCCAGAAATGAACAGTGATGTAATCTACAGCACATGTGATTGGCTGTAGTTAGAGTAGAACACACACACACACACACACACACACACACACACACACACACACACACACACACACACACACACACACACACACACACAGTACCTTTGTATATCACTCATTTAAAGGTACACAGCAGGTTTTTGACACATAGTAGATATAAAGCTGCGAGCAGTGTTGGGCGGGACCTCGCCCCCTTGCGCAGGTCGGGCCGCGGCGAAGCGGAAAGGTTTCCGTCGGGTGCATTTAGACGCATTCAGACCCGGCATTTATCGGACACTGCAATAAGTAGATACACGTTACACACACACACACACACACACACACACACACACACACACACACACACACACACACACACACACACACACACACACACACACACACACTCACACATATACACACACATATACACACATACACATACAGTGCTGTGAAAAAGTATTTGCCCCCTTACGGATTACCTATTTTTTTGCACATTTGGCACACTTAAATGTTCCAGATCATCAAACAAATTCTAATATCAGACAAAGACAACCCAAGTAAAAACAAAATGCAGTTTTTAAATGATGATTTCATTTATGAAGGGAAAAAAACTATCCAAATCAACCTAGCCCTATGTGAAAAAGTAATTGCCCCCCCTTGTCAAATCATGAATTAACTGTGATTAACCACATTTTTTGGAAAGCTGAGTTCAATTTCACTAGCCACACCCAGGCCTGATTACTTCCAGACCTGTACAATCAAGAAATCACTTAAATAGAACCTGTCTGACAACATGAAGTAGGCTAAAAGATCTCAAAAAGCCACACATCATGCCGTGATCTAAAGAAATCCAAGAACAGATGAGAAACAAAGTAATTGACATTTATCAGTCTGGAAAGGGTTACAAAGCCATTTCTAAGGCTTTGGGACTCCAGCGAACCACTGTGAGAGCCATTATCCACAAATGGAGAAAACATGGAACAGTGGCGAACCTTCCCAGTAGTGGCCGGCCTACCAAAATTACTCCAAGAGCGCATCGACGACTCATCCAGGAGGTCACAAAAGAACCCAGAACAACATCTAAAGAACTGCAGGCTTCACTTGTCTCAGTTAAGGTCAGTGTTCATGATTCTACCATAAGAAAGAGACTGGGCAAAAATGGCATCCATGGTAGAGTTCCAAGGCGAAAACCACTGCTGACCAAAAAGAACACAAAGGCTCGTCTCACATTTTCCAAAAAACACCTGGATGATCCCCAAGACTTCTGGGAAAATATTCTGTGGACTGATGAGACAAAAGTGGAACTTTTTGGAAGGTGTGTGTCCCGTTACATCTGGCGCAAAACTAACACATCATTTGATAAAAAGAACATCATACCAACAGTCAAACATGGTGGTGGTAGTGTGATGGTCCGGGGCTGCTTTGCTGCTTCAGGGCCTGGACGACTTGCTGTGATTGACGGAACCATGAATTCTGCTCTCTATCAAAAAATCCTGAAGGAGAATGTCCGGCCATCAGTTCGTGACTTGAAGCTCAAGCGCACTTGGGTTATGCAGCAGGACAATGATCCGAAGCACACCAGCAAGTCCACCTCTGAATGGCTAAAAAAAAACAAAATTAAGGTTTTGGAGTGGCCTAGTCAAAGTCCGGACCTGAATCCAATCGAGATGTTGTGGCATGACCTTAAACGGGCCGTTAATGCTCGAAAACCCTCCAATGTGGCTGAATTAAAGCAGTTCTGCAAAGAAGAATGGGCCAAAATTCCTCCACAGCGACGTGAAAGACTCATTGCTAGTTATCGCAAACTCTTGATTGCAGTTGTTGCAGCAAAGGGTGGCACAACCAGTTATTAAGTTAAGGGGGCAATTACTTTTTCACATTGGTGATATAGGTTTTGAATAATTATTTACTTTAAATAAGTGGAATGATCATTTAAAAGCTGCATTTTATGTTCACTCTCATTGTCTTTTTCTTAAATTAAAGTTTCTTTGATGATCTGAAACATGTAAGTGTGACAAAAAAGCAAAAACAGAAGAAATTCGGTAGGGGGCAAATACTTTTTCACAGCACTGTACATGCACGCGTACACACACTCACACACTCTGTCTCTGTCTGTGTAGACATTTAGACTGAGCAACTGAAATGAACTGCCACTTTGATGAGTCAAACAGGAGAGGAACTTATTTCCAGTGGAACCTGTAGATATGTTTGTAGTTCATGCTCATGTAATTCGTGTTTGATTTAGACTTTGACAGCAATGTCAGTGAAATAGTTGACAGACTGCACAGATATCTAAAATCATAATAATACAGTCAATAAACTTGAACTATCATGACAAGTTTTCTCCACTGGGTGGCACACTAAGACCTGGCCGAGCCAGCTGCATACACACACACACACAGTCGTTGCCATGGTAGTTAACGACTGCAGAGCATGACAACAGAGCATGCACAGACAGCAGGCAGAGTGCAGATTGAATGGGAGAGGAACAGGGTGCACATGTGTGTCCGCAGATCAAAAAGTGTAAAACATAGCCAGACCAAATTACACACATCTATAGATGAGACTTGTGGCTACATTTTGACGTTTGAATGGAGTCTGAAACTGAAAGTATGCAGGAATAATATATATATATATATATATTTCAAAAGCCTGAAAAATCGTCGAAGATCCCACATGTAACAGCAAATTGTGCACTTCCTGTTGGATTTAGGTCAGGGGTGTCAGCGCAGGATTTGTAGGTCTTGATAAGACAAACAATTGAGTTTTGGTTTGATCTTTCTACGACATTCCTATCAGGCGTAGTGGCCGTTTTACTGTTTCTAGGTGGCGCTAGAGAGTTCGACGTTGTTTGTTTTTCCATTTTATCAAATTTTTCGCCAGACCTGATGTACGTTCCGAATTTGGTGAGTTTTGGAGCAGGTTTAGGGGGTCAAATGAAGGCGCAAAGAGGCGGTTGAATAATAATAATAAACGATACAAATACAATAGGGTCCTTGCCTCCATGCAAGGACCCTATTGAATTTGTATCGTTTATTGCCTTTCGGCTCGGTCCCTAATAAATAATATATACTTCATAGCGCTGCATGATGGTTTATGATGCATCAGTAGTTTGTCCTCAGAGCTCAGTTTAGTGAAGGCTGCTCTTTAGTCTGTAGAAGATGATGATGATGATGATGATGATGATGATGATGATGATGATGATGATGAAGAATGGAGAGTCTGTACAGTCGTGGTCTAAAGTTTTGCTGCTTCTGTGTTTTTAGATGTTTTAGTCAGATGTGTTGATGGTTTACTGAAGAACTATTATCAGCATTTCATACGTTTCAAAAGCTTTAAGTTCATGCAGAGAGTGAATATTGACCTTATATTGACCCTCCTGTAGTTCAGCCTGGCTCTCTGGATATCAGCTCCTCCTCACTGATGAACACATCATTATCAGTTCATCAACATGTTGGGGTTTTGTTTGTCCAGCTGCTTTCTGAGGATTGACCGAAGCTTCTCAATGGGATTAACATCTGGGGAGTTTCTGGTCCATTTATTGACCCCGAGCCACTTAATGATGACTTTAGCCTAATGACATGGTGACATGGTGACATGGTGACATGGTGACATGGTGACATGGTGACATGGTGACATGGTGACATGGTGACATGCTGCTCCATCATGCAGGAAAAGCTTCATGTTCATCATCAAACTGCAGCGTTGGGAGAAGAAAGATGTTTTGATTCTAGTCTTTATTCATGGTTACAGTTTTAGGGTTTTAGGGTTTAAGAGTTTTAGAGTTTTAGGGTTTTAGGGTTTTAGGGTTTTAAGGCTGGTGAGTGAGCTTCCTCTCCTGGATGAGAAGCAACACATGAATAGTCTCAGGATGCTTTACTGTTAGTATGATATGTAAAACGTATGTAGGGTGTTTTTATAGCTGTTAAATGTAAATATAGGTTGTGTGTGTGTGTGTGTGTGTGTGTGTGTGTGTGTGTGTGTGTTTTCAAAAATAACAGTTGAGTTTCATGTTTCTAGTTGCTGCCTGACGCTGTTTACTCCTCTTATTCACATTATAGACACATTATATAATGTGTGTGTGTGTGTGTGTGTGTGTGTGTGTGTGTGTGTGTGTGTGTGTGTGTGTGTGTGTGTGTGTGTGTGTGTGTGTGTGTGTTTCAGTTCACCCGGGTGTGGATCCCCGACCCGGAGGATGTGTGGAGGTCTGCAGAGATCACCAGAGACTACAAGGAGGGAGAGTCTGTGCTGCACCTTAAACTGGAGGATGAAACGGTATTTACTGTCACACACACACACGCACGCACACACACACACACACACACACACACACACACACACACACACGCACACATGCACACATGCACACACGCACACACACACACACACACACACGCACACACACACACACACATCTGGCTGTAAATGTGAATCAAACATGAACTCAGCAGTGTCAGAGGGAATCAGTTAAAGATGTTTAATGATGTCACAGCTCTGTGAGGGTCAGTGTTAAAATGATCGTCGTCATGGCAACAATAAACACCACAACAATCACACTTCTGGTTTTTACAAACAGCTGGAAACAGGAAGTAAAGATCCGCCTCCTGCTAACCTGTAACTAATGAACCTGCTTATAGAGACACAGATTTATACTTATATATATAATTAATAACATTCATGATGATGTCACAAACTGCTGACTGTGGGTCAGTGTGTAGCTGTGTGTAGTTGTGTAATGTTGTATTGTTGTGTATTGCGTGGCAGCCTCTGGAGTACTCGGTGGGTCAGAAGTCGAACCCTCTACCGTTCCTGCGTAACCCCGACATCCTGGTGGGAGAGAACGACCTCACCGCTCTGAGCTACCTGCACGAACCGGCCGTCCTGCACAACCTGAGGGTCCGCTTCCTGGAGTCCAACAACATCTACACATACTGCGGTCAGTACTACCAACATCTACACATACTGCAGTCAGTACTACCAACATCTACACATACTGCGGTCAGTACTACCAACATCTACACATACTGCAACAAGTACTACCAACATCTACACATACTGCGGTCAGTACTACCAACATCTACACATACTGCAGTCAGTACTACCAACATCTACACATACTGCAGTCAGTACTACCAACATCTACACATACTGCAGTCAGTACTACAAACATCTACACATACTGCGGTCAGTACTACCAACATCTACACATACTGCAGTCAGTACTACCAACATCTACACATACTGCAACAAGTACTACCAACATCTACACATACTGCAGTCAGTACTACCAACATCTACACATACTGCAGTCAGTACTACCAACATCTACACATACTGCAGTCAGTACTACCAACATCTACACATACTGCAACAAGTACTACCAACATCTACACATACTGCAACAAGTACTACCAACATCTACACATACTGCAGTCAGTACTACCAACATCTACACATACTGCAACAAGTACTACCAACATCTACACATACTGCAACAAGTACTACCAACATCTACACATACTGCAGTCAGTACTACCAACATCTACACATACTGCAACAAGTACTACCAACATCTACACATACTGCAACAAGTACTACCAACATCTACACATACTGCAGTCAGTACTACCAACATCTACACATACTGCAGTCAGTACTACCAACATCTACACATACTGCGGTCAGTACTACCAACATCTACACATACTGCAACAAGTACTACCAACATCTACACATACTGCAGTCAGTACTACCAACATCTACACATACTGCAACAAGTACTACCAACATCTACACATACTGCAGTCAGTACTACCAACATCTACACATACTGCAGTCAGTACTACCAACATCTACACATACTGCAGTCAGTACTACCAACATCTACACATACTGCAGTCAGTACTACCAACATCTACACATACTGCGGTCAGTACTACCAACATCTACACATACTGCGGTCAGTACTACCAACATCTACACATACTGCAGTCAGTACTACCAACATCTACACATACTGCAGTCAGTACTGCGACAAGTACTAAGTCTGTGATGTCATGATGATGTCATGTTGTAGGTAATGATGTAATAATGATGTAATGATGATGTCATGGTTCAGGTAATGATGTAATGATGATGTCATGTTGTAGGTGATGATGTAATGATGTAATGATGATGTCATGGTTCAGGTAATGATGTAATGATGATGTCATGTTGCAGGCATCGTGCTGGTAGCCATTAATCCCTATGAGCAGCTGCAGA
>NC_084984.1:672812-717812 GCF_963691925.1 Scomber scombrus | reverse complement strand
TCTATCAGCACCCAGAGGACACGCTGTAGTCTATCAGCACCCAGAGGACACGCTGTAGTCTGTCTGTCAGCACCCAGAAGACACGCTGTAGTCTGTCAGCACCCAGAGGACACGCTGTAGTCTGTCAGCACCCAGAGGACACGCTGTAGTCTGTCAGCACCCAGAGGACACGCTGTAGTCTGTCTATCAGCACCCAGAGGACACGCTGTAGTCTATCAGCACCCAGAGGACACGCTGTAGTCTATCAGCACCCAGAGGACACGCTGTAGTCTATCAGCACCCAGAGGACACGCTGTAGTCTGTCAGCACCCAGAGGACACGCTGTAGTCTATCAGCACCCAGAGGACACGCTGTAGTCTGTCAGCACCCAGAGGACACGCTGTAGTCTGTCTATCAGCACCCAGAGGACACGCTGTAGTCTATCAGCACCCAGAGGACACGCTGTAGTCTATCAGCACCCAGAGGACACGCTGTAGTCTATCAGCACCCAGAGGACACGCTGTAGTCTATCAGCACCCAGAGGACACGCTGTAGTCTATCAGCACCCAGAGGACACGCTGTAGTCTGTCAGCACCCAGAGGACACGCTGTAGTCTGTCAGCACCCAGAGGACACGCTGTAGTCTATCAGCACCCAGAGGACACGTTGTAGTCTATCAGCACCCAGAGGACACGCTGTAGTCTATCAGCACCCAGAGGACACGCTGTAGTCTGTCTGTCAGCACCCAGAGGACACGCTGTAGTCTATCAGCACCCAGAGGACACGCTGTAGTCTGTCTATCAGCACCCAGAGGACACGCTGTAGTCTGTCAGCACCCAGAGGACACGCTGTAGTCTGTCTGTCAGCACCCAGAGGACACGCTGTAGTCTATCAGCACCCAGAGGACACGCTGTAGTCTGTCTATCAGCACCCAGAGGACACGCTGTAGTCTGTCAGCACCCAGAGGACACGCTGTAGTCTGTCTATCAGCACCCAGAGGACACGCTGTAGTCTATCAGCACCCAGAGGACACGCTGTAGTCTGTCTGTCAGCACCCAGAGGACACGCTGTAGTCTATCAGCACCCAGAGGACACGCTGTAGTCTGTCAGCACCCAGAGGACACGCTGTAGTCTGTCAGCACCCAGAGGACACGCTGTAGTCTGTCAGCACCCAGAGGACACGCTGTAGTCTGTCAGCACCCAGAGGACACGCTGTAGTCTGTCTATCAGCACCCAGAGGACACGCTGTAGTCTATCAGCACCCAGAGGACACGCTGTAGTCTATCAGCACCCAGAGGACACGCTGTAGTCTGTCAGCACCCAGAGGACACGCTGTAGTCTGTCTATCAGCACCCAGAGGACACGCTGTAGTCTGTCAGCACCCAGAGGACACGCTGTAGTCTGTCAGCACCCAGAGGACACGCTGTAGTCTATCAGCACCCAGAGGACACGCTGTAGTCTATCAGCACCCAGAGGACACGCTGTAGTCTGTCAGCACCCAGAGGACACGCTGTAGTCTGTCAGCACCCAGAGGACACGCTGTAGTCTGTCTATCAGCACCCAGAGGACACGCTGTAGTCTGTCAGCACCCAGAGGACACGCTGTAGTCTGTCAGCACCCAGAGGACACGCTGTAGTCTATCAGCACCCAGAGGACACGCTGTAGTCTATCAGCACCCAGAGGACACGCTGTAGTCTGTCAGCACCCAGAGGACACGCTGTAGTCTATCAGCACCCAGAGGACACGCTGTAGTCTGTCAGCACCCAGAGGACACGCTGTAGTCTGTCTGTCAGCACCCAGAGGACACGCTGTAGTCTATCTATCAGCACCCAGAGGACACGTTGTAGTCTGTCTATCAGCACCCAGAGGACACGCTGTAGTCTATCAGCACCCAGAGGACACGCTGTAGTCTATCAGCACCCAGAGGACACGCTGTAGTCTGTCAGCACCCAGAGGACACGCTGTAGTCTGTCTATCAGCACCCAGAGGACACGCTGTAGTCTGTCAGCACCCAGAGGACACGCTGTAGTCTGTCAGCACCCAGAGGACACGCTGTAGTCTATCAGCACCCAGAGGACACGCTGTAGTCTATCAGCACCCAGAGGACACGCTGTAGTCTATCAGCACCCAGAGGACACGCTGTAGTCTATCAGCACCCAGAGGACACGCTGTAGTCTATCAGCACCCAGAGGACACGCTGTAGTCTGTCAGCACCCAGAGGACACGCTGTAGTCTGTCAGCACCCAGAGGACACGCTGTAGTCTGTCTATCAGCACCCAGAGGACACGCTGTAGTCTGTCAGCACCCAGAGGACACGCTGTAGTCTGTCAGCACCCAGAGGACACGCTGTAGTCTATCAGCACCCAGAGGACACGCTGTAGTCTATCAGCACCCAGAGGACACGCTGTAGTCTGTCAGCACCCAGAGGACACGCTGTAGTCTATCAGCACCCAGAGGACACGCTGTAGTCTATCAGCACCCAGAGGACACGCTGTAGTCTATCAGCACCCAGAGGACACGCTGTAGTCTATCAGCACCCAGAGGACACGCTGTAGTCTGTCAGCACCCAGAGGACACGCTGTAGTCTATCAGCACCCAGAGGACACGCTGTAGTCTGTCAGCACCCAGAGGACACGCTGTAGTCTGTCTGTCAGCACCCAGAGGACACGCTGTAGTCTATCAGCACCCAGAGGACACGCTGTAGTCTGTCAGCACCCAGAGGACACGCTGTAGTCTGTCAGCACCCAGAGGACACGCTGTAGTCTATCAGCACCCAGAGGACACGCTGTAGTCTATCAGCACCCAGAGGACACGCTGTAGTCTATCAGCACCCAGAGGACACGCTGTAGTCTATCAGCACCCAGAGGACACGCTGTAGTCTATCAGCACCCAGAGGACACGCTGTAGTCTATCAGCACCCAGAGGACACGCTGTAGTCTATCAGCACCCAGAGGACACGCTGTAGTCTGTCTATCAGCACCCAGAGGACACGCTGTAGTCTATCAGCACCCAGAGGACACGCTGTAGTCTATCAGCACCCAGAGGACACGCTGTAGTCTATCAGCACCCAGAGGACACGCTGTAGTCTATCAGCACCCAGAGGACACGCTGTAGTCTATCAGCACCCAGAGGACACGCTGTAGTCTCAGTGAGGGTGCAGACTCTGAGTCATGCCGAAGAAGAAGAGGTACAACAGGAAGTCTCCTCTGAATGTTAGAAGGGGACGTTTGATTTTAACAGTCTGATGATGTTTGCAGGTTTGACTCCAGCCGGGCGGTGCAGCAGCTCAGAGCCTGTGGAGTCCTGGAGACGATCCGCATCAGTGCTGCTGGATACCCGTCCAGGTCAGTGCATCATAGTACTACTGATAGTACTGATAGTACTACTACTACTACTGATAGTACTACTACTAGTACTACTACTACTACTGATAGTACTACTACTACTACTGATCATAATACTACTCATACTGCTCGTCGTATTACCAAATGAAACTTTATCTCAGACCTAATGAAAGCCTGTGAGGATGAAGATCTCCTCACATCCAGTCATCCTCAATTCAATTCAATTGGATGAGGATGAGGGTGATGAGGGTGAAGATGATGAGGGTGAGGAAGATGAGGGTGAGGATGATAAACCAAAACACTGACTATGGAAACTAAAATATACATAACACAGTCTGCTCCTCTTCATCAGTTAGAGGGTTAAACACAGTCTGCTCCTCTTCATCAGTTAGAGGGTTAAACATAGTCTGCTCCTCTTCATCAGTTAGAGGGTTAAACACAGTCTGCTCCTCTTCATCAGTTAGGGGGTTAAACACAGTCTGCTCCTCTTCATCAGTTAGAGGGTTAAACACAGTCTGCTCCTCTTCATCAGGTGGACGTATCCAGACTTCTTCAGCAGGTATCGAGTCCTGATGAAGAAATCTGACGTAACGTCTTCAGATAAGAAGCAAGTCTGCAGAAACCTGCTGGAGACTGTGGTGAAGGTCTGCTCCTCTTCATCATTACTCCTCTTCATCATTAAACCTGCTCCTCTTCATCATTACTCCTCTCCATCATTACTCCACTTCATCATTAATCATGCCCCTCTTCATCTTTAACCCTGCTCCTCTTCATCTTTAACCCTGCTCCTCTTCATCTTTAAACCTGCTCCTCTTCATCATTAAACCTGCTCCTCTTCATCAATAAACCTGCTCCTCTTCATCGTTAAACCTTCTCCTCTTCATCATTACTCCTCTTCATCATTAAACCTGCTCCTCTTCATCATTAACCCTGCTCCTCTTCATCATTAACCCTGTCTCGTTTCAGGAACCGGACATGTTCCAGTTCGGTAAGACGAAGATCTTCTTCCGGGCCGGTCAGGTTGCGTATCTGGAGAAACTCCGAGCTGATAAGTTTCGAGCCGCTTGCATTAAAATCCAGAAGACAGTGAGAGGATGGCTGCAGAGAGTCCGCTACACTAAGATACGCAGGTCTGCCGTCATTCTGCAGAGATACGGCCGAGGATACCTGGCTAGGAGGTAGGTCACATGATGTCTCTGAGGTCACGTGACGTCTGATGTCACATGACGTCTGTGATGTCACATGACGTCTGATGTCACATGACGTCTGATGTCACATGACGTCTGATGTCACATGACGTCTGTGATGTCACATGACGTCTGATGTCACATGACGTCTGTGATGTCACATGACGTCTGATGTCACATGACGTCTGATGTCACATGACATCTGATGTCACATGACGTCTCTGATGTCACATGACGTGTGATGTCACATGACGTGTGATGTCACATGACGTCTGATGTCACATGACGTCTCTGATGTCACATGACGTCTCTGATGTCACATGACGTGTCTCCTGCAGGTTTGCAGAGCAGCTGCGTCTGAGTCGAGCCGCTCTCATCTGTCAGAAACAGTTCCGCATGGTGAGAGAGAGACGAAGCTTCCTGAAGGTGAGAAGCGCCGTGGTGACGATCCAGGCCTTCAGCCGGGGGATGTTCACCCGCCGCATCTACCACCAGGTACACACACGCACACACACACACACACACACACACACACACACACACACCACGCACACACACACATACAAACACACACACACTGAGAGATCTACCACCAGGTACACACACATACACACACACACACAAACACACACACACTGAGAGGTCTACCACCAGGTACACACACACACACACACACACACACACACACACACACACACACACACACACACTGAGAGATCTACCACCAGGTACACACACTTTTTTATAAAATACATATTTTTTTAATTGAAAACACAAAGTTGTGCGAGAAGTGAAACATTAGTTTTATAAAAAAGAAGCAGAAATATTGTTTTTCATTCCTGAAGAGAAATAAACCTTTTATATGTGTGACTGTGTGTGAGTGTGTGTGTGTGAAAGTGTGACTGTGTGTGAGAATGAAATTGAGTGAGTGAGTCTATGTATGTGTGTGTGTGTGTGTGTGTCAGCTCCTCAGTCAGCTGATCAGATGTTGGGGGGGGGGGGTTGATTTGAGACGAAGTGTTTGTCATTATCTGCAGAATGTGATCATGTGACTTTCCTGTGAGCAGTTCCTGCTTCACCACCGGGCCATGATCATCCAGAAGTGTGTGCGCGGCTGGTTGCAGAGGAGGAAGTTCAGACGGGCGCGCGACGCCGCCGTCACCCTGCAGTGCGCCTACAGACGGGTGCTCGCTAAGAGACGACTCAAACAGATGAAGATAGAAGCTCGCTCTGCTGAACACCTGAAGAAACTCAACACGGGCATGGAGAACAAGATCGTCCAGCTGCAGAGGAAGATGGACGAGCAGGTACACAAGTACACACTAAATACTGCCAAGTACACACTACATACTACAAAGTACACACTAAATACTGCCAAGTACACACTAAATACTACAAGTACACACTAAATACTACCAAGTACACACTAAATACTACCAAGTACACACTAAATACTGCCAATTACTCAGGAATACTAGTAATAGTAGTATCAGTAATGATGTGCCAGTATGAGCGTGCTGATTGGCTGGCCTGTGTTGATGTTCTAGTATGAGCGTGCTGATTGGCTGGCCTGTGTTGATGTTCTAGTATGAGCGTGCTGATTGGCTGGCCTGTGTTGATGTTCCAGTATGAGCGTGCTGATTGGCTGGCCTGTGTTGATGTTCTAGTATGAGCATGCTGATTGGCTGGCCTGTGTTTCAGAGTAAAGATCTCAGAAGTCAGAACGATCAGCTGATGGTGACTAACAGCGGTCTGGGCTCAGAAGTGACCAAGCTGCAGAAACAGCTGGAACATCTGCGCAGTCAGCAGGATGAAGGGCAGCTGGCGTCGCTGCAGGAGGAGCTGCAGAGGCTGCGGGAGGAGCTGCAGGAGGCGCATGCTCTCAGGAAGAAGCTGCAGGAGGAGCACAGCACTGAGAAGCTGCGTCTGCATGAGGTGAATTAAAGGAGCAGTTCACACTTTAACCAACAGTCAGGAGCCAATATGAGCTTTACAGAGATTCCTCTTGTTTATACTGAACATTAAGAGATGTCTTCAAGATGCACGTACATGATTACACTAAATAAACTTTAATTGTGCTTCCAGTGTTCAGTGATGGAGGAGAGTATCACAGTGTTTCCACACAGTCATTTAAAGTAGATGATCAGCTTCTATTGAGCTTCATCAGTCGGAGTTAGTCATATCAAGTGATATCTGACACATTTACTGAGTGGAGACTACATGGAGGAGGAGTACTTTATGTAGTAGTAATAGTACTTTATGTAGTAGAAGTAGTACTTTATGTAGTAGTAGTAGTAGTATCAGTCTTTTTAGCATCAGATTCCCTCTTAGTGTTTCCTGTTGAGCTGTGGTGGAAGTATAGTAACACAAAGACTTTGGTACTAAAAACACTGTAACGCTGAAACATAGAAGATGAAGATTTGACTCATTCTGACGACTGAAGCTTCATATTAGCTTCAGATCAACTTTTAAATCCATGTTTCCACAGAAGGAGGACTGTGGGTTTAGTCCTCCATCACTTCCATTGTAAACATTATGAAGGGATCTTCTAATGGTCAGTATGAACAGGAGGAATCATTACAGTAAACATGATGAAGGGATCTTCTAATGGTCAGTATGAACAGGAGGAATCATTACAGTAAACATGATGAAGGGATCTTCTAATGGTCAGTATGAACAGGAGGAATCATTACAGTAAACATGATGAAGGGATCTTCTAATGGTCAGTATGAACAGGAGGAATCATTACAGTAAACATGATGAAGGGATCTTCTAATGGTCAGTATGAACAGGAGGAATCATTACAGTAAACATGATGAAGGGATCTTCTAATGGTCAGTATGAACAGGAGGAATCATTACAGTAAACATGATGAAGGGATCTTCTAATGGTCAGTATGAACAGGAGGAATCATTACAGTAAACATGATGAAGGGATCTTCTAATGGTCAGTATGAACAGGAGGAATCATTACACAAACATAACAGATATCAGCTGGTCTGTCAGGAAGATGAAGGACTGAAACATTTACAATGTTTATTTTTACACCTCATTTATTTACTGTATTAATGTTATGGATTAATATGATCAGAATATGTTTAACTCTCAGACACACAGATGGTGTTAGTATGTAATCAACAGTGTGATGGATGTGTTTCAGAGAGTGGAGGAACTGGAGACGGAAAACTCTCTGCTGAAGACGGAGAAGGACACGATGAACCAGAAGATCCTGCAGCAGTCAAAGAGCATCGAAGGTGATCAGTTTTAATAATAATAATAATAATAACTTTATCTGTATAATGTCTTTCATATAATAAATTCGGGTCTAAGTGCTTCACATAAAAAGAGCATAGAGCAATGTTAAACAAAAGAACAGAAAACAAAGAGGAAAGACATAAAACATAAATGTAATAAAAGATGGAAAATAACAATAAAAATAGTCCTTAGTGGTTTTAACCAAACAGAGTCAGCAGAGAAGCAACATCTGATACCTAAAAAACTCATCAGTCCCTGAACGCACCACTGTGTACTACAGACAGGAAATAAAACATAAATATATATAAATATAGACGATATAGTACAAACAGCTGCTATATTGGTCAGTGACAATAAGTGTTGGTAAGATGATGAATTAATAAATCAGTTAAACTAGATTTAAAAGCAGCATCAGGTTTGTTAAAATGTACATTTAGTATTTTTGTTGGTTTTATTGGAGATAAATTCAGACTTAACTCAGCGGCTCTGCAGCAAGACATCATGGACGTCCGAGTTACGCCCAGTTCAATATAATCAATATATTTAAAAAAGATCAATAAGAGAAAACTGGATCAATGTGTAATTAAGGTTTTATTGTTTGAATAATTGTTTTATAAATGGATGAATACAGAAAAAGACCTTAAACAGATCTTAAAAACTAGTTTTAAACAGCATCTTTTATTAGTCAGTATGAACAAGAGGAACGTGGGTCAGTAACTAATAAGTGTTGGTAAGATGATGAATTCATAAATCATTAAACTAGTTTTAAAAGCAGCATCAGGTTTGTTACAATGTACATTTAGTATTTTTGTTGGTTTTATATCATTTGAAATGACATTTGCACCATTTTTTACCAAAAGTAAGACTGAATGCTCCTGAAAATGTCAAATGGTGTAACCACAAAAGAATGATAGATATTACATATTTTATCACCTACAGTGTATTTAAGTGGACTTATACTAATAATGACTTCATTTAAAGTAAAGTGAGTAAAGTGTGCAGATGTTCTGTTAGTTGTTTGTAGCTTTTGATGTGTTTAAACAGCTGGTTTAAAACTCTAATTTCACTTTGTGATTAATAATCTATCAGTCTGTTAATCTATATCACAGTTTCTCATTAATAGAAGAAGCTTTTCGTCTCAAACTGTCCGACTCTGCAGAAACAGGAGCATCAACCTGCTGCAGAGTTCAGATGATCTCAGGTGTAAAACGTGAGCTGATTGGCTCATGTGATCAGAGCTGAGGACAAAGAGCTGAAACTTTGGCTGCTGAGCAGAGTGCTGATGTGTTTCCTCCCTGACAGTAAGTGTTTTCTGTTTGTTTCAGTAATACTAATGAGAGGTAACATCTGAATCTATCCCTCAAATGTCTGAACAGGGAGAAAGCATGAACTGTTGCTGTTGGCAGCGCGCTCGGACCCGCCATAACACGCTGTTAGTGCTGTTTCTGCTGCGGCGTTTGATGGCAGCGGGGAATTTATGTGGCAGTGGATCTATCTGACGGAGCGGCCCATCTGCCCCGAGCTGCCTCCGCTGGCAGCGACGCCAAAACGCTGCAGATTGCTAATGTGGCATTAAACAATAAATGGATGAAACGCTGTTCCTTCACTAATTTCTTCAAGCCGTCAGAGTCAGCAGCTGCACAACTCTGGATTTTACTCTCTGCTGTTTTTATCTCTATAAACTGCTCACTGAGTTTATATTCATACACAGTCAGAGCAACTTTATATGTTTACAGTGATGGAAAGTACTTTACTGTAGTACAGTTTGAGGTACTAGTACTTTACTGTAGTACAGTTTGAGGTACTTGTACTTTACTGCAGTACAGTTTGAGGTACTTGTACTTTACTGCAGTACAGTTAGAGGTACTTGTACTTTACTGCAGTACAGTTTTGAGGTACTAGTACTTTACTGCAGTACAGTTAGAGGTACTTGTACTTTACTGCAGTACAGTTTGAGGTACTTGTACTTTACTGCAGTACAGTTAGAGGTACTTGTAGTTTACTGCAGTACAGTTTGAGGTACTTGTACTTTACTGTAGTACAGTTAGAGGTACTTGTAGTTTACTGTAGTACAGTCTGAGGTACTTGTACTTTACTGCAGTACAGTTTGAGGTACTTGTACTTTACTGCAGTACAGTTAGAGGTACTTGTACTTTACTGTAGTACAGTTTGAGGTACTTGTACTTTACTGCAGTACAGTTAGAGGTACTTGTAGTTTACTGTAGTACAGTTTGAGGTACTTGTACTTTACTGTAGTACAGTTTGAGGTACTTGTACTTTACTGTAGTACAGTTAGAGGTACTAGTACTTTACTGTAGTACAGTTAGAGGTACTTGTTCTTTACTGTAGTACAGTTTGAGGTACTTGTACTTTACTGCAGTACAGTTAGAGGTACTTGTAGTTTACTGTAGTACAGTTTGAGGTACTTGTACTTTACTGTAGTACAGTTTGAGGTACTTGTACTTTACTGTAGTACAGTTAGAGGTACTTGTACTTTACTGTAGTACAGTTTGAGGTACTAGTACTTTACTGCAGTACAGTTTGAGGTACTTGTACTTTACTGTAGTATTTCCATGTGATGCTACTTTCTACATCTCAGAGGGAAATATTGTACTTTCTACTCCACTACATTTATTTGACAGCTTTAGTTACTTTTCAGATGAAGATGATAAATAAACATAAAGTATTTGACACAATGGATAATATAACACGCTTTATAAATACAACACATTGTTAAACATGAAACCACCCTGTCTCTACTCGTGTTTATTATGGAACTGTTTGTTTTTTAATGTCATTTTTTTTTAGTCTTTCATGTTTGTATGTTGTGTGTGAGCCTCTAACCTAACCTATCCCTTCTGTCATTATGTGATAGAGAATCGTGTTTGTTGAATCTTGAGTTTAAACCAACATGAAGAGTAACAGTGATATGATAGTTTTGTCGCATCTCTCACCTCTAACGTTAATCTAACACATGTGATGAGAAAAGGTTAGAAGATTCTTCCTGGTGCCTTTAAGCAAAAACAAAAGAAAAGCCAACTTTCTGTCCCCCCCGCTCTGCTCATATTCTTCACACAGTCCCTGAAGGATACGGATCCTTCCCGCTCTGTGACTGTTAGTGTGATGATGAGGAACTGAAGTGAAACTAAAGAACAAACTACAGAAACACTGGCTCTGTGAAATCAAAGGTCTCTCTGTGTTTGTAGAAGCTCACTGACATTTGTTCTTGTTTCTGTGACCCTCCACCTGTGTTTTCATAAAATCTGCAAACATGTGTGTTCACGTCACACTCCAGCATCTCCCCCTCTCTCTCGCCCTCTCTTTCTCTCTCTCTCTGTCTCTCTCTGTCTCTCTCTCTCTCTTTCTCTCTGTCTCTTGCTCTCTCTCTTTCTCTGTCTCTCTCTCTGTCTCTCTCTCTGTGTCTCTCTCTGTCTCTCTCTCTCTCTGTCTCTCTGTCTCTCTCTCTGTCTCTCTCTCTTTCTCTGTCTCTCGCTCTCTCTGTCTCTCTGTCTCTCTCTCTGTCTCTCTCTCTTTCTCTGTGTCTCTCTCTGTCTCTCTCTCTCTCTCTTTCTCTTTCTCTCTTTCTCTCTTTCTCTCTCTCTCTCTCTCTATCTCTCTCTCTGTCTCTCGCTCTCTCTGTCTCTCTCTCTCTCTGTCTCTCTCTCTTTCTCTCTCTCTCTCTTTCTCTCTGTCTCTCACTCTCTCTCTCTCTCTCTCTCTCTCTCTCTCTATCTCTCTCTCTCTCTCTCTCTCTCTCTCTCTCTCTCTCTCTCCAGGATCGGCCTGCAGACCTCGGCTCAGGATGAACAACGCCGGTGGATGAAAGAGATATTCTGGCCGCCGCACACGACGCAGCAAAAATAAACGCCTCGCAGCGAGCTAACGTCAGACTGGCGAGGAGCGGAGGCGTAGCTCGCTGCCCAGTGTGTGGAGAGAAAACAGCCTCCTCCACAGGAAGCCCCCGCCGCCCACATCTTCAACCCCAAACCACTGTTTCTTTTTCCTGCTGACCATCCAGAGTCTTACTCATGTTTGGTTAGAGAAGCTTTTGATGACAGCGAGCGTCGTTGCTCTCCAAAATCAGCACATCATTCCTTCATAATGTGTCATCAAACAGTTATAGGTCAGCCAATCAGAGGCCAGGATCACTTTTAAAGTGATTATATGTCTGATAGTTTAATAATTATTCAATAAAACTAATATCAATAACTCCACAGTGTGATCTGTCAGTGTGGAAGCAAGTATTATAAGTGATGTAGTAAAAGTACTACAGTATTATGAGTGATGTAGTATGCAGTATTACAGTAAAAGTACTGCAGTATTACAGTAAAAGTACTGCAGTATTATGAGCGATGTAGTATGCAGTATTACAGTAAAAGTACTGCAGTATTATGAGCGATGTAGTATGCAGTATTACAGTAAAAGTACTGCAGTATTATAGTGATGTAGTATGCAGTATTACAGTAAAAGTACTGCAGTATTATAGTGATGTAGTATGCAGTATTACAGTAAAAGTACTGCAGTATTATAGTGATGTAGTATGCAGTATTACAGTAAAAGTACTGCAGTATTATAGTGATGTAGTATGCAGTATTACAGTAAAAGTACTGCAGTATTATAGTGATGTAGTATGCAGTATTACAGTAAAAGTACTGCAGTATTATAGCGATGTAGTATGCAGTATTACAGTAAAAGTACTGCAGTATTATAGTGATGTAGTATGCAGTATTACAGTAAAGTAGTGGTTTGGTCCTCTGACTGATATATTATTATTATGACATCATTAGATTATTAATAGTGAAGCATCAGTGTTAGAGCAGCATGTTACTGTTGTAGCTGCTGGAGGTGGAGCTAGTTTACACTACTTTATATACAGTTAGCTAGTTTAGTCCAGTGGTTCCCAACCTAGGGGTGGGGCCCCTCCAAAGGGTCAGCAGATAAATGTGAGATCATTGGATACTTATGTACTAGAGTAAAGTATAATACTTCGGTACTGCAGTAAATGTACTTCTGAGTACTTGAGTCCTGCTGCTGGATGGGGCGGGGGGGGGGGGGGGGGGGGGGGGCTGACCTGTTGAAGTGTCTTTGAGTTCTCCTTGTTTCGGTGTCGGCAGGTCAAAGGTCAGAGTCTACTCTGCCTAATTACAGCTGGCTGAGCGTTTTTCGGCTGCCGCAGCAGTTCGTTGGTTCCTGATGGGAGAAGCGTGGCAGCGGTTCAAAGTCCTGTTATGGAAATCTTTAATATTTAATACA
Source organism: Scomber scombrus (assembly GCF_963691925.1). Classification (NCBI taxonomy): domain Eukaryota; kingdom Metazoa; phylum Chordata; class Actinopteri; order Scombriformes; family Scombridae; genus Scomber; species Scomber scombrus. The sequence continues at coordinate 704,796 of NC_084984.1, read as the reverse complement.
TCGATTAACATTAACAGCTGAGGCAGAACTGTTTCAACAGTTCCATTATTATTTGATCTCTCTCCATAGAGCGATGATGGGTGGCATAATGAAAGGTGGATCTCTATTTCAACCTTGAAGGGGTTGGGCAAAGTGCCAGTAATGAAGACGTATTAAAGCTTAATGTAGCTTAATGTAGCAGGTGTCATATATATAATGTACAGAAGCTCTTTCTAAAGCATTATATTCATCGCTACTACCTTAAAAGCCACTAAATCTTCTGGGCTAAGTTAGTCTGGCTATGATACTCCTCCAATTAATCAATAGAAAAATTGTTAACACACCTTAACTGGGATCCATTAGAGTGTCCCTGGGTAATAAATGTTCCCGTGGTGCTCTGGGGGGGGGGAGTGGGGGGGCAAACTGCCTGCTGCACTCAGGTTAATGGGCAAAGTTGAGAGAAGTGACCACTAAATCTGCAAGGACACCACATTCACACTGAGGCTGGAACGGCGAGCCAATAAGAGCTCAGCGCCAATCAATCGCCATGGTGAGGGGGGGGGGAGAGCTGCTGTGATGGATCGACCCTCCCAAACCCCCTTCGACCCCCCCTCAGGAGGGAATTACAACATGTTGCTGAACATATGTATAAAACTTCTTTATATATCAGAGTCAATAAGGTTTATGTCCATGTGGTTTAGTTTAAATTTAAAGGGTTAAAATGTGAAAATAAACGTATGAATAACTTGCACACATTCTTTTTTTGTGGACCCAGCATCAAATTTCTGCTTTTAATCCATTTAGAGAGAATATATTAGAGGATTATGGCAAAAATGTCTAAGTGGTGTAACCATAAAAACTTTGTACCAAATAATTCAACTTGCTTAAAAACAGTAAATTGTCAATAAAACACCATATCAACTAGTTTGGCATGATCTTACATTATAACTTTTATATTAAATAAAGCTAATGGAATACAATTGTTCTAAATATTACATTTACTCTGGTTACCATGGAGATCAGGAAACATTTACATTCTTTTGTGGTTACACCATTTGACATTTTCAGGAGCATTCAGTCTTACTTTTGGTAAAAAATGGTGCAAATGTCATTTCAAATGATATAAAACCAACAAAATACTAAATGTACATTTTAACAAACCTGATGCTGCTTTTAAATACAGTTCAGTGTTCACACAAATCAAGAACTGAGGTTTTCTTTTATGGATACAAGAGAAATAATAGTTTTTTTAATCTAAAACCTCGAATATTTTACACATTGAACACAGTGAAATCTGAGCTGGGAAATAGTTTATAGTTCCAGTTTAGAAGTTAGAAAACCAGTTCAAGCCACTGATAGAAAAACACATGTTGTTGTATTTTGTTCATACAAACAGCGTAACAACAGAAGCTGAGTGTGATTTAATCCTAATTAACAGGATATTACTGTAACTTTACTCTGGTACTTCAGGTTCTGGTGAGGTTCCAGTTAAATTTCCCACTGGGAACTGGGAAATTCAGACTTCTGAGTTCAACTGAAATGCACCAAGAGATTACAACCTCAACAGTGTTTAATCATTTTCCAGCAGATTAACCAGTTTCACTCCTCTGCATCCTCCCCATCTTTCATTTTAAACCTTTTTTCATTAATCTATTATATTGTTATTCAATCCCAGAATTTTCTCAACGTTTTTTTCCCACTTCAACTTCCAAATCCATAATAACTAATATCAGCTCAGCCAATAATCTGCATGTCAGGGACCAGAAAGGCTCCAGAACACCAGTCAATATAATAAATATAATAAACATAAAGTAGAATTATCACCTTCTTGACAATGTTAACAGAAAGAGGAGAGGAAGCTCTAGCAATAAGGCAAAGTGCTTTATGGAAGACATGAAGAGGTTTAGTCATTAGGAGTAAAATAAAATAGAAAAGTTTAAATTTAAAAAGGATTAAAGAAAATACAGAGCAGTGAGAGAAATACAAACATTTAATTAAACTAAAGGTCAACAGAGATGTGAAGCTTCAGCACACAGAGGCTTTTCTCCTTTAAAAGCTGCTAACATTTATATATTGATGTAACTTTATCTTCATCCGACCTCCTGAAAGTCGTAACCCTGCAGCTCGTCCTCCTCGGCTTCTCACGGAGGCGATTGTAAAGGAATCTGCTGTGAACTCTGCGTGCTGCCATTATTCTTATTATGGTTATTACAGCGGGATGAGTCAGCGTCGATGCATCACGGCGTAAAAAGGCCCCGAGGACGGCGGCGTGACGGCCGGCAGAGAGCTCCACTCTCAGCTGTCCCACAATTACATCGGGAGGAAAAGTGTATGTGACAAGAGCTAATTAAGTCACATCATGGCTGCTAAAACCTGACGGGAGGAAGAGGGAAAACGCCCGAGGTAATTGCATTTACTTCATGGTGTAATGTGCACCATCATAACTGCTAATTCAATTGTACAATCATTCTGCCAACTCCTGGCCATTAAGCGCACATTTAATTGCTTCCATAAAGCTTTTAATATGCAGCGCACAGAGCTGGGAGGACGTGACACCGGCCCCTCGCCATCCAGCCAACATGCAGATGTCCAGCCCCCCCCTGCCTCCAGCCCCCCCTCCCCTCCACCGTCACCACGGAGACGCTGGCCCTGCCTGGACCGACCGTCCCCGCCTCCAATACATCATTATTAGATGAGTGTTTAGGGCCCGTTTCATGGCTGGATGGATTGATATCAGCTGTAATTTGGAGGTCTGACACGACTTTCTATTGTCACACACACACACACACACACACACACACACACACACACACACACACACACACACACACACACACAGGCCTTATCTTGTTTATCTGTGCAGCCCCCCTTTAACAATAAGGCAAAGTGCTTTATGGAAGATATAAAGAGACGTTTACAGGAGGACACATGTTTAGTCATTAGGAGTAAAAATAAAAACAGAACGTGTTAAACAGGATTAAAGAAAACAAACAGAGCAGTGAGACGAACATAAACATACATTCCTCTAATGTTTAATTAAATAAAAGGAGAACAAAGATTTGAAGCTTCGATTTAAAGGAGAACACATGAATGAATCTGCTTCTTCCTGTTTGGTTTTCAGTCAGCGTCTCTGGTCTGTTTTATTTTAGACTTTAATATCTAAACCACAGGATGAACGCTACTGACTGCAGGGATCCTAGAGCTCAACTAACCAACAGTCCAGTAATGATGATATTTCAGTACAATAACTCTGCACATGAAGAGCTTTTCTGTGTTAATGACAGATGTGACTCTTTAACTCCTTAAACTAAACATGTAACCTGCAGGGGGAGAACATAGACTGTATATAAGAAATGGACGTAACATCCGTGTTGTCACCCATTGGTTTGTGGACTGCTGCTCGGAGGCCAATAGTATCGGATCTGAGCAGCGCCATCTTGAAAATTTCAGGTGCATGCTGGGGAAATAAAAACAGGGATTCTACTTATATGGGCATCAGGAGGAGCATGAGGCGCCCTCCTGAACCTGTGAACCAATCAACCTGTCAATCACCACGTAGCCACGCCCTAATGCATACCCTGCTTTATTGTCACATATAAAATCAGGGAGGCCAAAATGTCCCAAATGAACATCATACTGCATTGAAGAAGGCTTTAAACTAGCGATTGAGACCATAAACACATTTTGAAAACGTTTACTGAGGTTAGAAATCAAGTGAGAAGTTGGTGAATTCTCCATTGACTTGTATAGAGACGGAAGTCCTTTTGACACCAAAACGGTCGCCCCCTGGTGGCCTTTTGATAGAATGCAGTTTTAAATTACTTCCTCGTTGGCCTCATTTCAGAGGACTGGAGCTCCCAGCCTGGTGGAGACGCAGTAAGTCATCACATCTCAGCCTCTAGAGGGCGCTGTTGTTAAAAAGTGTTGCTACTGAAATTGAAGTGAGATGATATTTTATTCTAAAATAAACTACTTTACATTGAGGTGAGAGGAACGTTTAGTGTTTTAACAATCGTTAGTTAAAAGTATGAAGAGAGAGCGACAGTTTAACTTCAACATGTGGTTGGTAGCTTCTAGTTGAAGATGTTTGTCACATGTTTATATAAACATATGATGTGATCTTTGTTTTTAGAGTAAAATTAACAGGAAACAAGGTCCAGACTGCTCCAGATGTCGTATTCTAATATGAGGATAAATAATATATTTGTCCTGTTTATGTTCTGTTGGTGCAGAAGTGTGTTCGGTTGGTGTGTTTCAGTGAGATTGACTACATTTGATTCTTCCCCAGTAAAATAAGAAAGAAGTCGGCACGCTGCAGCTCCCAATGCAGGTAGGATTTAATAACACAGGTGAGGTTTGGAGCCTCGAAGTCCTTCCCCTGTGTGAGAAGCTTCTGCTGCTGTTACAGATTTAGTTATTTGGTCCAGCGCCTCCCTTTTTATTCCAGATGTGCTACACAACCTTCCCATTAAAATATTAAAATACCACAGAGACAACCAGCCTCATAGTGAGAGACTACCAACCACACGATGGGGACGGCTGTCACATATTAGACGGTTTAGTTTATCAGTTTAATCAGAGTAAAACCTCCGTTCCTAGCTGACACTTCATCACACATTAAAAGGGAATCTGTTCAGGGTCCAGTTTATGAGGAATTCAAAGCAAAGTTCTCCTCTATAGATTTTGGGCAATTGATGTTATGACTAAATTAAAAATCTTGCTTTATAAGAACATCGGGGCTTTAAGCTTTAAGTGCTGATCCATCTATTTAGTGTAAAAAATGAGCAATTTCAACAACATTATGTCAGTTTTTTTCAGATTATTTTGCACAATATCGTGTTATATTCTACAAGAACTTAATGAAACCATGAAAGGAAATCCTCGTAACTACTAATAAAGCTATTTATAACACAATGTGTATCACCTTTACAAAAATATAACTAATAACTAAGTATTCTTTAAATATTTTCATTTTTGTGCATTTTGAGCCAAAAGTCGTCAAATTTTGTGTTTGTGCTTTAAGCTTCTTGCTGCTGAACCATCTATTTACTGTAAAAAATGAGCAATTTCAACAACATTATGTCAGTTTTTTCTGATTATGTTGCACAATTGACGTTATGACGAAATTAAAAATCTTGCTTTATAAGAGCATCCAGCCGTGCTTTAAGCTTCCTGCTGCTCCGACTTTAAGTGCTGATCCTCTGATTGCTCTGATTTCTTCTTCGTCTGCGTTTAAAGCTTTTTATGGCGGTGAGCTGAGCGGTGTGAGGCGAGCTGCTGGAGGCCTCACACACAGAGAGAGAGAGACGTGTTGTGATAAGCAGACGTGCTCTGACAGCGAGGAGGAGGAGGCGGGTCTGATAACATCCTGACAGGCACAGACATATATAACAGGCCAACAAAGCCTCGAGCAGACAGACCATCAATACTCGCACATGTACACCATCATTACTGTCCGACCGAACAAAAGCCGCGTGTCAATAGCGCCGGCGTTACAGAGCAAGTCTCTCAAATTAAAATCTTGTATCAAACCGCATCTGATGGCAACAACTATTTAGTCGCCATATTTTACGGCCCGAGCCAATGAAAAGTAATAAGAGTCGTATTTAATGTATCTGCTGCTGCCAGCTGCCGGGCCACACAGGCTCTTAATAGGAGCTGTCCATCAGTGTCAGCGGCCAACAAGAGGCCGGCTGTAATAAACACGAGGGGGGAAGATAACGGCGGCCGCCTGCTGCTGCTGTTCACTTCCTGCTCAACACGACGTTTGTCATCTGAGTTCGTGACGCTACGAATTTGTCACGTGGACGATTTATCTCCTTATATCTTTATTTCTTCAACCATTAATCCTTCTTCATATCTGCAGAAATATGAGAAAACACGCCTGCTCAACAAACTTAATATTCATCAGGTGTTTTTATTTAAATTACAATTCAATATCAGCATCAAGTAAAGATACTATTTCCTTCAGTTCAAATGTGCAATATACATATAGTACATTTATATATTATACTTATATACACATACAGTAAGAGTCACTGATGTTTTAGTGTCCATGTGGTTTAGTTTAAATTTAAAGGGTTAAAATGTGAAAATAAACGTATGAATAACTTCACACATTCTTTTTTTGTGGGCCCAGCATCAAATTTCTGCTTTTAATCCATTTAGAGAGAATATATTAGAGGATTATGGCTAAAATGTCTAAGTGGTGTAACCATAAAAACTTTGTACCAAATAATTCAACTTGCTTAAAAACACTAAATTCTCAATAAAACACCATATCAACTAGTGTGGTATGATCTTACATTATAACTTTATATTAAATAAAGGTAATGGAATACAATTGTTCTAAATATTACATCTACTCTGGGGAAGTTATTCTCTCTTTGTGTATTTTGTTAGTTTTACTTCCTGTGTTTAGTTCCTGCCTTAGTTGATTGCCTCATGTGTTTCACCTGTCTTATTTCACTCACCTGTGACCTGTTTAGTTATTACCTCATCATGTCTATGTAGGTTTGGTTTCAGTTCAGTCTTTGTCCGAGTCTCTGTGTTGTTTCGTGTTCTTCTGTTGAGTTTCTCCTGTGTGGTTAAAGTTTGTGTTGTTCTAGACTCTGCTTGCAGTGTTTGCTTTTGGGTCCACCTGCTCTGCAAACCGTGACATCATTATTAGTGTAAGTCCACTTAAATACACTGTAGGTGATAATGATGTAATATTTATCATTCTTTTGTGGTTACACCATTTGACATTTTCAGGAGCATTCAGTCTTACTTTTGGTAACAAATGGTGCAAATGTCATTTCAAATGATATAAAACCAACAAAAATACTAAATGTACATTTTAACAAACCTGATCCTTTAAAAAGTGTTACTAATATTTTGCTCATGTCATGTATTTGTAAATGAGATAATATAATAAGTTTTTATGGTTAGACCACTTAGACATTTTTGCCATAATCCTCTAATATATTCTCTCAAAATGGATTAAAAGCAGAAATTTGATGCTGGGTCCACAAAAAAAGAATGTGTGCAAGTTATTCATACGTTTATTTTCACATTTTAACCCTTTAAACTTAAACTAAACCACATGGACACTAATATAAACCTCATTGACCCAGATACAGCAGAATTATCACCTTTCTGATAATAGAAACACAAGATAGATAAAATTCATGGCAGAGATGCTTTATCGGACTGTAGAGGTTCGTCTCTGTAATAGAGAGTTAAATCAGTTTGGAGTCATTTTTTAATGTTAATTTTAATTTTAATGACAGGTTGTTTTCATGTTGTTTCTGTATTTCTGTCACGCTGCTGAACTCTTAAATAAATCCATCTATAATACATCCGGCTCGTGTTGGGTCATGTGTAGTGTGTGTGTGTGTGTGTATATGTGCTGTATTTGAATGTGTGTTTGTGTACTCTACATGTGTTCCCATGCATGTGTCTCCTCTCCCAGAATACACTGCAGCGCCTCGCCTCTCCTTCATTAGAGGACAGCAGTGTTGGGTAATAACACGCTGCAGTTTTAATCTTTATAAAAACCTTCACCCGGCTCCCCCGTCCCACAGGAGGGAGATTAAATGCTTCCTCACATTAGTAATGTCAGCACAAAATGATTATCTTTTCTGAATAATTTATTCCTCAGCCTGCCGTAATTTTCTTATCTCTCCCTTTTTGCCTCTTTTACTCAGCTGGAGACGGTAAATGGCTGTTAGTCTCCAGAAAACCTATGGATCGCCGTTTCCATCAATCAATTAAAAAACACTTACCTCACACTCAACATGATTTATATCTTGTTAATAGAATTGTCTCACTATATCCCTATATTATTATAGCCTTAATTCCATTAGCTATTTGCTTAATGCTTTTTTTAAGGCTGACCTCCAGGAGCAGCGAGATGGAGGGAGGATTAGTCCAATATTGGCCAGAAAGCAGAGCCTCTTTCTGGGAATGTTGGAGGTCAGAGCGGGCCGGAGGACTCGGGACGCCGGCTCCTGATTGGCTGTTGTAAATCCTAAAGACCTCATCCTTTTCATTATTCTCCCCCCCTTTTTTTTTTTTACTGCTGTGGCATTCAATTATACGACCCTCTTTGTGAATCTCCCATCAGTGACCTCTTTAAATGGAGCAAAGGTTTTTGGTCTGAGCTCACATGTGGACTTTATTTGTGTGTGTAGGTGAGCTGAGGTGAACATCACAATCAGATTCAAGCTGGATCTCTGAGGTTTTTTTACTTCCTTTTTTTTAACTGTATTGGTAAAATAATGTCAGAAACCAGGGCTGACTCAGAGACATGACAAAGACAGAAAATAGACGTAACATGAGACAGTTAGATGGTGTAAAGCAGGATGTTACAACATGAGGTATGTTGTAGGTAGTGTGCGATAATACTAATTAAAGCTGCAACCAGTGATGAACAGGACCTCGCTACTCCACAGACATTTGGGGCAGATTGGACAATGTATGTTGAGTTATCAGGATTTCCTGTTTTAAGGCAAAATCTCGAAATTTGCCACACTGCCACACCTATCAAGTATAAGTGAGGTGAAAGATTTTCATAGCATTTCATCTCCAATGTCTTAAGATGACACCGAAGAAATTTGAAGCTGGTCAGGTTAAATCTCGAGGAGAATTTCTTTAAAATACGAGGCGAGGAAATGGCGAAAATGGTGCCAAACTTTAAAATTCTAATCAAAGTGTCTGACTTCCTGTTGTAGTTACAGTATGGCTCCAAGAGAGTTTTTTGTGCATCTTTAAATGATATATGTGCATACCAAATTTCGTTTGTGTACATCAATACTGTCATTTAATTGTTATAATGCATCAACATATTTTCTTCTTATCTTAAATTTTGTTCAAATAATTCATAATTTTTGCTTTTTTTCACTCAAAAATAAGATATGATTTAATTTAAATGAGGCCTATTGACCATAATTTCCAAAAATAAGTGAAAACTTGTGGTAATAAGTTGGCCACAAACGTCAGTGATAATTTATACTCACACTTTATTAACAGTCAAACCTACAACAACATATTAGGGCCATATATGTCAAAATAAATAAATAAATAAATAAATAAATAAATAAATAAATAAATAAATAAATAAATATATTTCAAGGAAAAACTCAGAATTTTGGAGAATAAAGTCACAGATTTGCGAGAAAAACAGGTATTTTATTCTGCCAAGCAGTCACATCGCCTCACTTTGCAACACAGGAGAAAAGTCGCTCGTCATGCTTTATGCTGCCGTGGAAAAAAAGATCAAATTGTATTTTTCAGTTGGATTTACCAATCAGGAGAAACTTGTTATCTTAACCCAGAATCATCCTCAGCATTCGGACTCTGAAAAGACATTGTATTTGTCATAAATGTGTGAGTTTCTTTCTTGCAAATTTTCGACTTAAATCTCAGAAATTCAGAGATTTCTTTCTCGAAATATTACCCCACCCTCTTCCAGGGCAGTATTATCATTTTTTACATATATAGCTGTAATGTGCCATCGTACAAACCAGTCAAAATTGACCCAAAAGGACAAAGGTTGCACAGTTGATTTGAAGACAACAGGAAGTTTGAGGAAAAATAGGATTGACGTGTATTTTGATTTTTTAGTATTGTCCCTTTCGTTAACATGGAGGGGGCGGGGCTTATGAGCTATACTGCAGCCAGCCAGCAGGGGGCGATCCAGATTTTTTGGCTTCACTTTTGACAGCTATCCTGTAACTCTGCTGCTTCACTGATGTTTAGATCTTAATCCTGAGATCCTGAGATCCAGCGAGTCCAGACTGACAGTCGACCAGCAGCAGATAATACAGCATAAACCTGCAAACATCATATTTACTGTCAATGATTAACATGCAAAACACCAAACAATCATTTCATAAAACCAACATGACAAAGATCAGATGGATTTGTTTATGGACTCGTCTCTTGATGCTGAACTCATCATTTAGTCCTCGACCTTCCAACAGTCGCATGCAAGTTACATTTTAAATATTCATCACATTTGGCCTCATGAACCCATTACTGCACCGCGTGTTCAATACCCAGTGGGCCGCACGCACGCACACACACACACACACACACACACACACACACACACACAGGGAGGGACGAGTCAAAAACTAGCAGAAAGTGCCATCAAATAATCAATCATAGCTCGGCTCTGTGATTGCGCTCATCTATTACTTAAGCGTGTTGCATAGTATTTCAATATATTAGAGCGGGAATGAAGAGCGGCGCCTCCTCCACTGTTACAGGAAGCAGATGAATTCAGCGGTGGGAGGTAATGAGGATCAGATCTGGAGACCTTTGATACCGAAACGTCCTCCAGGTTCATGTCAAACAAGAAGAAGCTCAGTGCTGCAGAAGGTCAGAGACACGGACAGACTGAAGACACGATAACATGTTGGAGGAAAAGGAGGAAACTGTCTGAAGACGCTGTTCAACATTGGTTCCTTTAATTATAACACAGTCGATCCTGAACTTTAACCAGTTGTCATTTTTGTCCTTAAAGCTCAACAAACACTTACAGGATATAACTGCAACTGTCTTCAGACCAACAATGAACTGATTTACTAACAAGTGTTGTGTCTGTATCCAAGATATATGTATTTAATCTGATCCATAAACTGTATATAAGAAATGGACGTAACATCTGTGACGCCCTAATGCATACCCTGCTTTATCGTCAAGTATAAAATCAGGGAGGCCAAAATGTCCCAAATGAACATCATACTGCATTGAAGAAGGCTTTAAACTAGCGATTGAGACCATAAACACATTTTGAAAACTTTTACTGAGGTTAGAAATCAAGTGAGAAGTTGGTGAATTCTCCATTGACTTGTATAGAGACGGAAGTCCTTTTGACACCAAAACGGTCGCCCCCTGGTGGCCTTTTGATAGAATGCAGTTTTAAGTTACTTCCGCGTTGGCCTCATTTCAGAGGACCGGAACTCCCCGCCTGGTCTGTTGTTAAAAACTATTAAAAACATGTCACAAACTCTTCATAATAAAGGAACATGTCACCCAGTGCAGCGGATGATTGAGGCAAATTTTAGCAGCGCAGCTTCGGTCCAACACTTCAGTTCAGATTGAAATATCTCAAAAACTATTTGAGGGATTAATATTGACATTTCTGGTTTTCCTGAAGGGTTCACCAAGTCTTTTAACACCTTTTTAACACCACATAGATAATTTAACATCTGTTTCACAGCCAAATACTGATGGAAAACCAGCGGGACAATAAGGCCGATAATTATTCACTAAATGATCATATTTTTCTTCATGTTCAACAACAAAACCAACAAAGAACTGATTTACTAACATAAACACTAACAGTTATTGTGTGTGAATCAAAGTCTTATTATCTTAGTATATTATTTGTTCACTCTTCATAATAAAGGAACAAACTCTAAATGTAACGTCAGTATGAGCAGTTGGAGCCTTTTTCTAATCAAACTAACGTGATCAAACTCTTCATAATGAAGGACAAACACAATACTACACTAATAATAACAGAGATCATGTTTCAGGCTCTGAGAAGCTACTGAGCATGTGCAGTAACGTGGAGCTCGTTGTGTTGCAGATCCTCTTAGAAATGTACAGTGTAAAACAAAAGTCTGAAGAGTTTCAGGTTATGATCTGTAGCTTATAAAAACCTATAAAACATGCTTTTTCAAATTATCAGCACATAATCATAATTTCTAAGAGACTCTAATTCTCACTGTGAATGAACTTTATCAAACATTTAACACAGTTCGTCTTATTTAACCTAAAGAAACACAGTTTGAACATGAAAGTTGTGCAAAAAGATGCAAAACAGTCAAATGCAAATAAATCACTGAGAGAAAAAAGATAATTTAACCTGATATAAAAAGTCTGAATCGTTTTTTATAAAATGCATGAATCTAAGAACCTAATCATATTATTTATTTCATTTTATTGTTTCATGCTAAATTATTTCATCACTAATAATCAGGGATTTAATCTGTTTATTTCTAATGATATGAATAATGATCAAATCCACGTAAACATCAGTTTCCTTAAATATTATTAACAGAAACACCAGAATACATGTTGATAGTAAAACTAATGTTTAGAAACATGAAAACCAGTTGAACTAATTTCCTGATATAAAACAGATGATTCTGGTTATTTAATCTAAAGTTATGATTCTTTATAAAGACTGAATGCAGGTTTTAACTCCTGTAGTTTCCCCTCTAGCAGCTTCAGCGTCAGCTTTACAGTCACTGATCCGTCCTGTTGGTTTATTTAGTCTGGAATATTTCCACTCTGGGTCGGTTCTTCCAACACGGACCCGGACCTGCTGCTGTGTTTAGAGCGATGCTGCAGAGGAGGAGGGGGGGGGGGGGGGGCAGCAGACTGCAGCCGAGGCCACAGAGCGCTTATTAAATTACTTGAAACCTTTATGTCATGATCAATAGCAATGTGTTTATTTTGCTGCATCGTGTTATTCATTAGGAATTCAAAGAGCCTTAAAGAGCCTCATTAGAGACGACGACGCTGTCCTGTGAAGCCATCTGCCCTCCTCCTCTTCCTTCTCCTCCTCTTCCTCCTCTTTCTCCTCTTCCTCCTTCTCTTCCTCTTCTTCCTCCTCCTCCACCTCCTCCTCCTCCTCTTCCTCTTCCCCCTCCTCCTCCTCCTTAATTTACCTTAATCTAACCTTAATATAACCCTTAATTTACCTTAAAATAACCTTAACACAACCCTTAATTTACTTTAATCTAACCTTAATTTACCTTAATATAACCTTAATATAACACTTAATTTAGGTGGGTTATATTAAGGTTATATCAGGTGCTGATAATTAAAAACAAAGCAAACTGCAGGATTCAGCAGTGAAGTGAAATGAATTTCTTTATGAACATTTGTCCCTTAAAGTGAGTTTCTGGAATATATGAATCATTATCTTCAGATTTAAAACATCAGATTCTGACCTGATTTCAGAAATCACAATAAGAAGATGATGTGAAAAGTGTCGGTGAAACAAAGCCAAATTATCACATGACTTCCTCTGTGGCGTTGTGATGTCACTAGCTATGTGGCGTTGGGTCTGATTGTGACGCAGCCTCCTCCGATAATTCAGCCTTAATTGAATGAAAGCTCTCAGTCAGTCCTGATCGCAGCATTAACTGACATTTACTGAAGCCACAGAAAGGACAACAAAGCCTCATTTAAACATATTAATCCTGCAAAAATAATAAATAAATAAATCTGTTATTGATTTGAAAATGAGGTAAAGACGAAATCAGATTAATGTGGCTGTGTGTAAACTGTGTGATGAGAAGAGAGGAGGAAGGAGGAGGAGGAGAAGAGGAAGAAGAGGACCACTCTCTATGTCTCTCTCTCTCTCTTTTTGGCACTTGTGAAGCTGGAGAGGCTACTCGGCGGATAATAAGGCATCGCTGCTCTCTGCTGTTAGAGGCACTGGGATTGTGGGGGTTTTGGATGAGGGGTTAAACTGGTGAGAGCATGTTTGCTAAGCTGTTTGAGGAGCATTCTCATATGGCCGATGGCAGCCATATAAAGAGGAGGAGGAGGGAGAGAGGGAGGAAGAGGAGGAGGAGGTACATTTCTCTCCTCCTGCCTTTCCATCTCAGTGCTCCGGAGTGCAATGATGGAATGACCTGGACTTGATCTTCGAGGGCAACATGCCTGATGGCTCCTGCAGATTGATAAATTGATTCAAAACTATTACCATGGTAAAAAAAAGCAATAAGGTCATAAAAATTGCATCGGTCCAGCCAGCTGAGTAAATCCGAGGCATTTTGTGGAGCGGCTGACGGCGGGACAAGCAGACAGCGGGCATGAGGTGGAATGAGAGAGCAAGAAATGACTTTGAAGAGCTCATCATCTTCAATCTATTTTTCCTGCCGCCGCTCCATGCCGCTGCATAGAGGCACTTCATTACAGGGGAATAACTGTACACAGGCAGAGCCCCGGCCACAGCCTCCACCCCCCAGCCGATCCCCTCGGGCCCCCGGGGGCCTCCAGCTGCTTAATACCTCATCACTGGCTTCATTGAACGCTTTAATCTGCACTCCTGTGATCAATACCAACCCGCTGTAAATTAAAAGGGCCATTTCGTGTAATCAACCCTGTTAATGCTCATTCTGAAAACCATTATTTGTGGAAGGTATTTAGGAGAAAATTGCCACCGTGACAAGCTGTGGAGTCTGTCCGCCCCCCCCCCCCCCACCCCCCCAAAACCTCCACCACCTCCTCCTCCTTCAGACTCATCTCCTCTCAGCCTGCAGCAGAGTTATGCTGACAGAGATTACTGGTGGGGGGGTCAGAGAAGAGGAGGAGGTTTGGAGAGGAGACAGCAGTGAAGAGGGGAGGATGTTTGATGGGGGGGGGGCAGATGGAGGAAATAAAGGCGCAGTTTGACTCATGTTCATCTGTGTGTTGATTTGTTAGATGACTCCAGTAACTCATGATTTATTTGGTTTTAATTGATCAAAGCAAAGAAAACACGCTGCCTTTAAATATTAAATATTAGAGTCTGTGCAGTTTTATAATCATTTTGTAATATAGAGAATAACTATCAACTCAATCCTTAAATGTACCTGAATATAACCCTTAAACATACCTGAATATAACCCTTAACTAACCTGAATATAACCCTTCACTAACCTGAATATAACCCTTAAACGTACCTTAATATAACCCTTAACTAACCTGAATATAACCCTTAATTGTACTTTAATAAAGCCCCTCACTAACCTTAACATAAACCTTTATTCACCTTAATTAAACCTTAACATAACACTTAACTTAATATAACAATGAACTAATCTTAATATGACCCTGAATTTACCCTGATTATACCTTAGTTATATTAAACCCTAAACTAAACTTAATATAACCTTAAACTTACTTTAAATTAAGTCTTTCTCCCTTAAGTTATTGATTTATATTTAAGGGGACTCACTTTTTTGTCCCTACAATGTGACTGTGTAAACAGATTTATGTCCCCACAACGTGAGGAATACCTGGACCACACATACACACACACACACACACACACACACACACACACACACACACACACACACACACACACATCATCCACCGGGAGCGAAAATGAAATTTTCCAGGCCGCTATTTCTGCAGCAAATTCAATTACTGGAGGCACTTGTACAAAGAGCTGTGACTTCCCTGATGGTGAGATTGGAAAAGGCTGATGGCTGCAGACAGTGAATAACACGACATGGCTGCAGGTACGAGCACCACACACAAAAACAATAAGGCTGATTTGGACAGGTGAAAGAGGCGACAGAACCCCCCGATAAAAGGTTACGAGTTTAGAAAAGTTCGATGGTATTATCTTCCTCTTATATAAAGTGAGAGGACAGATGAGGCTGTGATTTACAAATGGCCGTTTGTCAATATGTGTGAGTCATCGTCCATCACACATCGAGGAGCTTAAACGCACCTGAGATGATAAATGTGAGCTGAGACAGGGGCAGGATATTAACCTCACACACACCTGCAGACAAACACACACAGACTAAATCATCACTTCAACATCACTGTTTTCTGTTTTATCCTCCAACATGAGCAGCGTTACACAGCTCAGTGATGAATATAAGTGTTGGTAAGATGATGAATTCATGAATCTGTTAAAACTAGTTTTAAAGCAGCATCAGGTTTGTTAAAATGTACATTTAGTATTTTTTTTGGTTTTATAGGAGATAAATTCAGACTGAACTCAGCGGCTCCGCAGCAAGACATCATGGACGTCCGTAGCAGCACGACATCATGGAGGTCCGAGTTACGCCCAGTTCAATATAATCAATATATTAAAAAAAGATCAATAAGAGAAAACTGGATTAATGTGTAATTAAGGTTTTATTGTTTTAATAATTGTTTTATAAATGTATGAATACAGAAAAAGACCTTAAACGGTCGTAAAAACTAGTTTTAAACGGCATCTTTTATTAGTCAGTATGAACAAGAGGAACGTGGGTCAGTAATAATAAGTGTTGGTAAGATGATGAATTCATAAATCAGTTAAACTAGTTTTAAAAGCAGCATCAGGTTTGTTAAAATGTACATTTAGTATTTTTGTTGGTTTTATATCATTTGAAATGACATTTGCACCATTTTTTTTTACCAAAAGTAAGACTGAATGCTCCTGAAAATGTCAAATGGTGTAACCACAAAATAATTATAAATATTACATATTTTATCACCTACGGTGTATTTAAGTGGACTCATACTAATAATGACTTCATTTAAAACATGTAAATGTTTCCTGATCTCCATGGTTACCAGATGAAATGTAATATTTAGAACAATTGTATTCCATTACCTTTATTTAATATAAAAGTTATAATGTAAGATCATGAAAAACTAGTTGATATGGTGTTTTATTATAGAATTTAGTGTTTTTAAGCAAGTTGAATTATTTGGTACAAAGTTTTTATGGTTACACCACTTAGACATTTTTGCCATAATCCTCTAATATATTCTCTCTAAATGGATTAAAAGCAGAAATTTGATGCTGAGTCCACAAAAAAAGAATGTGTGCAAGTTATTCATACGTTTATTTTCACTTTTTAACCCTTTAAATTTAAACTAAACCTCATGGACACTAAAAACAAAAGCAAACTCTTTTTAAACATATTCAGACTTTCCTTTAATTTTTTACTCAGATTTCTTTTAATGTGCAAATGAAAACACTTTTGAACAGAATTGTGCACAAGAAAACACACAAACAGTCTGGATAAAACACATCAGAAAACATTTGCAGGTGAAGTTAATGTTCCAGCTTCTCTGAGCTTATAGTCACAGATCCAACCAAAAATGTTTACAATCATTGCACAATTTACAGATTTGACTCTTCTGTTATAATGCCTGGTTTATTCCTTTATTACAGGCCGTTTTCAGACAGGGGGAAATGGTGCAGCAGCTTAGACTCACAGGCGGTTTGGTGTTAGTTTCACTCTCGGCTCCGTCTAGCTTGGCTGGTCTCTGGAAAATGAGTGTCCTGTCTGGTAATCCTGATCGCCTGCTCCTCATTCTCATTGTGTGCTTTTCCTTTAATTTCTCCTTTCTCTGCCACAAAGCCGGCGGCATTACCTACGAGGAAGAGGGGATCTAAAGTATTTGATTCCAATTCCAGGCAAACCCTTTGGGGGACTTCATCAGCACGGCGGCCCTTGTGCTTCACACGCAGACACACGGAGAGGGAAGAGAAAAGCTATTAAAGTTGTATCTTAAAAGGTCAATAACATTCGCTGTAATGACTCTGACTGTTTAATCCAAATATATTGGTGTGTGGCTGAGCCCTGCTGCTGACATTGATAGACTTGAGTGGCAAGTGAAGGACCCCCCCCCCCTTCCTAACCCCCACCCCCTCCTAAACCCCCCCACCGTGTCAAAACATCCCACACAGAGAGGTAATGAGAAACGCCACCTGAGTGTAAACTCTCCCACAAAAACCCCGATTTCTGCTTCTAATCAGTGGGATTGTCTGTGAAGTGTGTGTGTGTGTGTGTGTGTGTGTGTGTGTGTGTGTGTGTGTGTGTGTGTGTGTGTGTGTGTGTGTGTGTGTGTGTGTGTGTGTGTGTGTGAAACCCTAGAGTAAAACAAGAACATCAATATTTGACGATGCTGGTTGAACGCCGACATTTAACAAGACGAGGTTACAACTTCGTACGGTGGCTGAAACGTTGCTCTTAATTTGACATGACGGAGACAGGAAGTGATGGAGTTACACTGAAGGAAGCTAACATCCTGCTAATAAGAGAATAACTTGACGCAAAAAATTATTAACATGCAAAAAAAGATTCAAATCTTGCGTGAACAAGATGAACGTGTGCAGAAAGGATATTCATTTGTGCAGAATAGTTCCAAAATCATATGTGTGGACAAAATATTAATGTGCACAAACTAGATATTAATATTTGTGGAGCGTTCTCGTAGCCAAGTGGTTACATGCATGACATAAACCTCCAACGGCTCTGGTTCGAGTTCAGTAAAGGAATCTTTGTTGCATGTCAAACCTTTATCTATCTCTCCTCTCTGCCAACAGACTGTCCAATAAAGGCAACAAAGCCCAAATAATGAAATATATACAATAAATAAAGATATTATTGTGTGCAAAATAGTTCCATATCTTGCACAAACAAGATATTAACTTCATATCTTATGTGAAAAGGATATTAATTAGTGCAAACAAGATTAATATTTGAATTAATGTTAAAAAGTGTGTAAAATAGTTATATAGTTATATTGCATCCTTTGTGTGAACAAAATATTACTGTTTGCAAAATAATTCCATATCTTACATGAAGCAATTTGTGCAAAGAACAGACTGAAGATTCAGATCTTCCACAAACAACAAATTTAAGATGATAATTTATGTGAACAAGATATACTTTGTGTAACCAGATTCTAACTTTAGTGCATAAGATAATAACGTATGTACAGAGATATAGATGTTTGCAAAAGATGATTATTTGATGAACGTGTGCAAACAGGATATTAATTTGTGCAAAATGGTTCAGAGATCATATGTGTGGACAAAATATTATCCTGCATGAAGATTTTAATGTGTGCAAAAAAAGATAAATATATAATGTAAACAATAAATGTGTTGAAACAAGACTTTAACATTTGTGGACAAAATATTAATGTCAGCAAAGAAGATTCAGATCTTACACAAAGAAGACAATTTGTGCAATAAAGACATCGAGATGATAATTTATGTGAACAAGATAATGTGTTTAACCAGATTCTAACTTAAGTGCAGAAGATAATAACGTATGTACAGAGATATGGATGTTTGCAAAAGATGATTATTTGTGTGGGTTAGGGTTAGAAAATAATAATGTGTGCAAAAAAGATTTTTAGTAATGCAAACAAGATGAACGTGTGCAAACAGGATATTAATTTGTGCAAAATGGTTCAGAGATCATATGTGTGGACAAAATCTGAACATGTGTGAATTAGATATTATTGTGTCCAAAATATGATCCTGCATAAAGATTTTAATGTGTGCAAAAAAAAGAAGATTTATATCTAATGTAAACTAAATGAATGTGTTGAAACAAGACTAAATATAATAATTATCTTGCACAAACAAGATAATTTGTGCAACAGAGACATCGAGATGATTATTTATGTGATCAAGAAATAATGTTTTTAACCAGATTCTAACTTAAGTGCAGAAGATAATAACGTATGTACAGAGATACGGATGTTTGCAAAAGATGATTATTTGTGTGAGAAGATATTAATATGTGGTTCCTGCAGGTAAGGTTACAGTTTATGGTTTATTTAAGAGGAAAGTCTCAGGTTAATAAAGAGGTGAACATTAATTGCTGCTCTGTGACTTCGGCCTCACACACTTCCTGCTCTGGCAGCGAGCGCTGGCACCGAGTCGCCCCGACGCTCAGCACGTCAGGAGCTGCAGGACACATCCAGGTGTGTGTGTGTGTGTGTGCGTTCGTGCGTGCGTGCGTGCGTGCGTGCATGTGTGAGGTGGAGGAGGTTGTGTTTGGGAGATGGGATGATATGTGCTTGTGTTTGTCCAGAGCTGAGACACAGTGTGATATCATCTGTGCGGCTCCCGAGCAGCTAATGTGATATTTGCTGTCGGCCTGAACCTTAAATCCGGTGTCAAGCGACAGATCTCATCTGCAATGTAAGACAATTTCCGCATATCTGAAAAGACAGTTTCTCCAGTCAATAGACTATAAATTGCACTTGGAAAATGGTATCATCTTAACTAAAGGTTATTCACTTTCCTCCCGGGGTCCAGAGGGTAACCCCTCCTTTTTTAATAATTTGTATGTTTAGTTGTTTGGAGGCTGTGTGGTACTTGTAGCGTCTCATCGCTGAGCCCATCAATCACCTGCCGCCTGGCTCCGAGCCGCTGCCACAATATTACAGGTTATTAAAAGGATGATCGGAAGGCAGCTGGGCGTGTGTTGGCTGAGGCCTCTCTTCTCATTTTCCAAGTGCACAGCCCCCGCAGCATAATCTAGTGATTCACCCCCTCGCCCCCCAACCCCAAACCCCCCCCCCCCCCCACCCCCACCTCCCCGTCAACAAGTGCTGCTGCCTCCATCTGATGAAACACTGTTTACTGCAACAACACAGAGACACATCGCAGGTTTCATCACATAAAGACTCACTCAGCTTCTCACTGAGTGTCTGCAGCTCAGCAGAGAAACACTAACAGGCATCAAACACTGACAACCAGTCAAATCATAAACACATAATGAGACTATTACATCAAAAAACACTTAAAATAACACCAACTATACACACCATGTCTCTACAATAACTCTCTTATCCAAACTGGAAATATTTTCCTCAACTTTAAACAATTCATACAAAAAAATAATAAAACAAACGGATATTTTGCATCATACATCTATGATGCTTCTCTCTCCTCTCTCCTCTCCTTCCCCTCTCTCCTTCCTCTCTCTCCTCTTTTCTCTCTCTCCTCTCTCCTCTCTCCTCTCCTTCCTCTCTCTCTCATCTCCTTCCTCTCTCTCCTCTCCTTCCTCTCTCTCCTCTCTCTCCTCTCTCCTCTCCTTCCTCTCTCTCCTCTATCTCCTTCCTCTCTCTCCTCTCTACTCCAACCGGTCGAGGCAGATGTTCTCTCCCACACACGAGTCTGGTTCTGAGGTTTCTTCCTGTTTAAAGGAGTTTTTTCTCTCCACTGTCACCAAGTGCTGCTCATGTGTGAATGTTGAGTCTCTTTAAATTAAACCTGAAGAGTTCGGTTTAGACCTGCTCTATGTGGAAAGAGACTTGAGATGACTTTGTTGTGATTTGGCGCTATACAAATAAAGATTTATTGATTGATTGATCTTGGCTGCTGAACTAAGCGTGCTAACTGAAATTCACCACGACTTCACATGTCACTTTAAATCCCAGAAGTCCAAATCCATACAAATATATAATGGAGAATGTTTACCGTCATCAGTAGAGAAACTTCTCAGGAGTTCAGGATGTTGAAACTCATCTGAGGAGAATCAAAGTTTTATCAACACACCGTCTGATTCATGAAGTCACCACGACTCAGAGGAAACTGTCTCTAAACCTTCACAGATAGAACCATGAATACTCTACGACCATAAATGATCAGACTCAACTAGGTTTGCCAGCCGTCCCTTGAAAAACGTAATCGTCTCGTATTGAGCTGAAAAGCACTTTGTCCCGTATTTCCGTGAGAATCAAAATAGTCTGTAAAATGTCAATGGAATCAATGAATGACGTTTTATATGAAACTTTACGGTAATCTTGTTGCCCCGCCCTCTCCTGCTCTGTGACCAATGAGCTGACAGCACACTCACACACGAGAATGACAATGCGGAACCCGGCTCTTCTCATTGGTCGAGGTGCTGTTGCTTGCAAGAAGATACCGGAAGACAAAAGGCACAAAGTGTTTATGTTTAGTACTTTTCCACAGACTTCATGTTTCTTATTGCACTAAATGTGCACTATTACAGGAATTTTCTGCTTTCTATTGTTTTTTTGTTATCTTATACTGTTTTCAGTTAAGCAGGACAGCAGGCCTACTTGGTGTCCCTTATTTATTTTTCCGGGAGTTGGCAACCCTAGACTCAGTGCATCTACAGTCATCCACCAACAAGGAAACACAGTTACTCCTCTGTGTGTTTAGGGAGTCAGTCACATCCTCTGACCAACACTGTTAACAAAGTGACTCCTGCTTTCCCCAAAACACCACAGACAGAAACCTTCATGTCATATTTTCAGCTCCGGGTGCAAAAACAATCGATTGCAGGTTTTGTTTGACGGGAGACGTTTAGATGCTACTTGGTATCGATTTATTTCAGTCGATACTTTAATAGATATCGAGTACTGACACCAAGTCCTAGTGATGACACAGAATGATGACGATTAGTGAAGTCTTGATTTGCTGCTGAGTGAAATATTCAGTGTTTATTATCCAGTGAATGATGAATGATGGAGAGATTTAAACGTCTGTGGTTTCAGTATTTCTTTGATGGAAAGTAGAACCGGTTGTAGATTCAGAACCAGGTCCGTTTATGTTGGATCGTCCTTTAATTCGTCACCTCGTCTGTTTCAGTTTGTGTTTCATTTAAAAAGAAAAGACAGAAGTAAGTAAATCAACGTCAGCAGGCTGCAGCTCATCCAACACGTTTTAAAGACACTTGAACACATCATCTCTTTATTCATGCTGCTACTGCAGATAATATGACTGTAATCACGGCTGATGCATAACCGGTAATCCCTAAAAAAGATTTATGGTCAGTTTAACAAGATTTTCAGTTAAACCGCAAAATATTGCTTTGATTACTCAGCATTAAAGAAATTAATGTCTTTATTTAAATTAAAATAAAACCTTATCACAAGCCGTATTTAAATAAGACAAACGATGACAGGACTTAAATAATGACTCTGTCTTTATGTTGGCCTTACATTAATATTACTTTTTATCTCCATCGAGGATATTAATAAAGGAATACTGCGGGGGAATTAATACTTTTGATCATTAAGAGTTCAGAGCCGTATGAGTGGAAGAAGTAAGCGCTCGTCATTAATAACCATCATAAAACACAGAACTATAGTGGCTCTTTGGCGCCTCATTGTTAATGATTGATCATGAATATTAATAACACCAAATGGCAAATAAATGGCACCATTTAAATCCTCCATATACATCTTGTCAGGGAGGAGCAGCGGCCAAAGAGGGGGACATATTTCATCCTGCGCCGGTGTCACACCACTTCCTGTTCCTGTCTCACACTCACACTGAAATGATAATAATAATAAAATATTAAAGGGAACAAATCATACAACAAACAGTGTTTTAGAGACAAAAAAATCAATTACCAACAAAGTAAATCATCTAATATTGTTTATAATAGAGTTATATATAATACAGTTATTTACTTATTATTTATTCCTTTTTATTGATGCTCTTTCTATTTTTGCTGTAAATTTCCCCATCATGGGACTAAAAGGATTATCATACACATATTATCAAGCCAATATTTATTATTTTTGCATTGCTTGTTTAATTTTTATACACAGCTCCTGAAAGTTAAAAACAATCATATTTTTTATCTGTTGTATAAAAGTAGTTGTTAAATAAGAAAGTAACAAGTGAGCAAGATTATAAATAAGATGATGATAAAGGTTAAAGATAATAATCAGAACAAGACTTCAAAACATATTTGGGGTTAAAATTAACAATCATTATATTTCCCAAAAGCTTTATTATGTTTTAAACAGGCGGGGAGTTCCTGTCCTCTGAAATGAGGCCAACGTGGAAGTAACTCAAAACTGCATTCTATCAAAAGGCCACCAGGGGGCGACCGTTTTGGTGTCAAAAGGACTTCCGTCTCTATACAAGTCAATGGAGAATTCACCAACTTCTCACTTGATTTCTAACCTCAGTAAACGTTTTCAAAATGTGTTTATGGTCTCAATCGCTAGTTTAAAGCCTTCTTCAATGCAGTATGATGTTCATTTGGGACATTTTGGCCTCCCTGATTTTATATGTGACGATAAAGCAGGGTATGCATTAGGGCGTGGCTACGTCGTGATTGACAGGTTGATTGATTGACAGGTTCAGGAGCGCAGACAGATAGACTGCAGGAAATAGCTGTGAACTTGTTTCACACCGATAGTTTTCTCGGGAGTTTTGTGGTTATAGTCGTAACAGCTAACTTGGTTAGCATCACCAGGTTGCCGGTGTAAACTGTGGTAGATCCAGCCCTCGCAACCTCCCCCGCTCCGTCCTCTTGCTCCTCCTGATGCCCATATAAGTAGAATCCCTGTTTTTATTTTTCCCAGCATCCACCTGAAATTTTCGAGATGGCGCTGCTCAGATCCGATACTATTGGCCTCCGAGCAGCAGTCCACAAACCAATGGGTGACATTACGGATGTTACGTCCATTTCTTATATACAGTCTATGGTCACTACCGGTAGCGTGAGGCGCTACCTGCAGCACAATCAGGTTCACAGCTAGTCCAGCTCCTCAAGGAGGACAATAAATGAAAGTCAACTTCAAAAATGTCTCCAGCAGGATCTCTGATGTCAGCAGTGATTTGTGTTATTCTTCCTTTATACACTAAAGCACAACCTGTATCTATAGCAACCATAACACAACCTGTATCTATAGCAACCATAACACAATCTGATGGTCTGTCTGTGCATTACATACCTCATACAAGTGCTAAACATTGACCTCAAAGTTAAATGGGTTCAATAGATTTTAGTTTATGACACAAACGGTGGAGCAGACCTATAAAGGGTTAACACATTCACACTGTATTATTCAGAGTAAAGGAGAATATAGATGATGGCGCCTGATTTCTTTGTGTCTCTTCACTTCTGCAACACATAAATGATAAAAGAAGTAAAGCCTGAAGCTCCTGTGGGACCTGAGCTGTGTCACAGAGCAACATTCCTGCTCTAACACAGTGAGTTAAAGCTCTGCAGCCGCTGATAGATTTATTTCAGCCGAGCAGCTCGGGGCGGTGCCACCGGCGCTACCGTGACCCCATACATCACACCTCGTGTAGGCACATATTAAGTGCTTTTCTCATCACCCCCGCCCATTAAAAGTAAATAATCTGCTGAGAATGAGGCATTTGTTAAGGAGCGGTCCTATTCCTCATACAGTGACAGCTATCTGTTTGTACAAAGAGAAGGTGTGCCACTGTTGCCGCCTCCCTGCTGCTGCTTAAATAAAGCCTGCAGGAGAAATGAGACGGGCGTTAAATGCACCTCCAGCCTCTGTGAGAGCGCTGTGCATTAAAAACACGGGATAAAAAGGTAGACGCTCAGTTCATTAACACAAATTCCTTAATGAGCGAAGAGACGAGAGAGAAAGAAACCAATTAGTAATTAAATCCCATCATCACATTAGAATAAATTAAAATTATGCAGCGGGAAATGCTTTCATGTGTTTTTTGTGCATATTTATGATGCTGAATTTATTCCATACGCTCCGTTATAAATAAATCATGCAAATTTATGAAGTGAAGGTTTTGTTTTATTACAGCGTATTATGTCATGTTCGATGTCTGAGGTGCTGCAGGGACGAGGAGATTATTTATGGCCACTTCCTGTCTGCCTACACTCAGCTTTCCGTGTGTGTGTGTGTGTGTGTGTGTGTGTGTGTGTGTGTGTGTGTGTGTGTGTGTGTGTGTGTGTGTGTGTGTGTGTGAGTGTGTGTGTGTGTGTGTGTGTGTGTGTGTGTGTGTGTATGTGTGTGTGTGTGTGTGTGATCAGGATATTGATGATACAATCTCTTTAAAACGTCCACTTCTCACCGTGTGGCCTGAGTCTGGGTCAATGATGTGATGCAACCAAGTGTCCAGTTGGTGTAACCAGTATTTTATCATAAAAATCTGATTATATACAGAAACATAAATGTGAACTAAACTATGGAATAAATATGACCCACTTTTGCAATGCAACACTATGCTTAATGTTGACACTTTAAGATTTAAATGTAGAAATACTCTTTTTCTTAAGTCATTATTAGTATAAGTCCACTTAAATACACTGTAGGTGATAAAATATGTAATATCTATCATTCTTTTGTGGTTACACCATTTGACATTTTCAGGAGCATTCAGTCTTACTTTTGGTAAAAAAAATGGTGCAAATGTCATTTCAAATGATATAAAACCAACAAAAATACTAAATGTACATTTTAACAAACCTGATGCTGCTTTTAAATCTAGTTTAACTGATTTATGAATTCATCATCTTGTTAACACTTATTCATCACTGAGTCGTCTGTTTCATCTGTAAAGTGTGTTTATGATCCAAACCCTTTTCATTACAGTAAGCAGATATTTTTGTATTTTTGTTTCATTTTGCAGTAAAAACACATCATGTCACATGTTGCATGTAATAGAAACACGACAATAAGCAACAGAAAACCATTTTTTTGAGTTCTTCACTTAGTCATGAGTCTACAAAATGATTTCAGTGTATTTTCACTCATTCTTTAATGAACTGGCTCATCTGTGCAGCGGTGAAAGGAGGAAACCTTTGACCTGTGTGGTTTCTATTGTAGTGTTAAAAACATCGTACAGTGTGCTTGTTCTTTTCTCCTGGCTTCTTTCTTCCTTTTGTTTCAGGTCTTCCCCTCTCTGCCTGCTCGCATCATCTCACCTGAATCTCATCAGTGGAGCAGAACCAGTACTGAACTATTTTTGACATATTTCTTAATTGCTCATATTGCCAACCCTTATTTTTAACTCATATTTGAAGATGTTTCAGCTGCTTTATTTTAATTTGAGGTCATTTTCCTCTTGGTTAACTGAACTTATTAACCTTATTATGTTACTTCCTGTGTTCCCCTACACAGTAAAGGTCTTAACAGTCACATTAGTTTCTTGACTGAACAATAAAATGTGTGCAGGTGATTTTTATCTGTCGATTAATCGATTAATAAATGAACGTTTTCAGCTCTGCACTCAGGTGTCTGCAGGTTTCCTCTGATTCTTTCAATCTCGGAGATGATTCACGTATAAATAATGGATGTGGACGATCCGTCGGCCGCACAGAGAGAAAGCTGCTCGCCGTTAAATGATCTGAGCCGTGATGAAAGGAGGAGGGTTAAATGCTCAGCAAATGAAAGCCTGCGAGCATTCATGTCCTCTCTGTCGGTGTCAGGAACTTTTAAGCGCCTAAAATGGTTCTTCAAAAACTCACCTTAAACAACTGGCCTGTCGGGCGGCGGCCCCTGACCCGCCTCCGCGCTCCCGACATGATTGCTTTTGTTCTGTGCAGAATATTCAAATGGGGCTTTATAAAAGGAGGCAGTGTGGGTCGTAACACTGGTGCAGATGCTGCGTATGAGCAGGGTTAACAAAGCCCGCTGCATGCTCAGAATGATCCAGACTGCACATTCACTGCAATTTAGCTTGAGTAATAGATGGAGGTCACGCTAGGTCACTTTCAATTTCCACTTCCAGGAGAGAAAAATGAAAACAACTCATTTGCACAAATCTGAATAATTCAGTCAGTCAAAAACGGGAGAAATGAAAATATGGGGCCTGAGGAGAGGATAAAGGAAGAGGAGGGAGACACTGTTGCATCTGGCGGTAATGACGGCCGGCCTCTTCGTCATCTTGCATAAAGGCTAATGATGAATCTGACGGAGGATATGAATCCAGATGTAAGAATAAAGCGTTCCTTTCTCTCGGCAGCCTCGCGCCAGAGGCTCCGCTGCCTCCAGTGAGCTTTTAAACTTATCATAAATGTATTAAGATTGCAGCGGGCCATGAAACAGCTGTAGACAATTAATCTTCTGCAAATCTTATCCGAGGAATTGGTTTCTGCAGAGTAACATCTGCTGCGAGAGGCGATTATTCATGGGCAGCGCACAGCCGCCGCGCCTTTATGCACGGGGCGCAATCATTGCCAATGAAGTAAAAATTTATAGTTTTCCCTGTTCAGTAAAAATAACATTCAGCAGCATTAAAACATCATCCATCAACATTGTCCGGGGGCCCGGGGCCATCCCAGGCTCACAAATTAAAAAGTATTCATTCTGCAGAGAAGTTGCAGAGCGTGCTGCTCCGCTCAGCTGACTTTTTATTTATTTTATTATTTTTCCTCAGAATGAAATTGGAGCCGCTGCTTCTGCTGCTGCTGGCGGCGGCGGCGCGGCGGCTGGTTGGAAGAGGAAGACATGAACCTTCGTCCCAACGGAGACGACGATGATCAGAAAGTAAACGCTGTGACGGATGACAGGCAGCATGGACTCGCCAAAATATGAAGTTGGAATCAAATCAAAGTGATTTTCTTTGAAGGTTGTTTGTGTGATGAGACGACAGACAGGAAACACCAAACATCACTTAGATCCAGGTTTTAACTCCATGTTCAGAGTTTAAATGAAGAGATTTTGTCTTAATTTCTCATCAGTCACATTTCTGTCTGTCACAGGATCAGCTGATTAGGAATCTGTTCATTTGCTTCATCACTAACTCTCCTGCTAGACCTGCAATCACCTCATTCCTCTCACCTGAGCTTCTTCACCTCTTCCACACCTGGCCCTCATCATCATCATCCTCATCACCCTTTCTCACCTCCTCTCTGTCAGATTAGAAGGCCACAGCTCTGCTCTCATCCTGCCCGAATGAGCGCTCTCTTTTAGTTTACTTTAGTTTACTTCCTCAGTTTGAAGTCTGAATTTTCGCCTCTGAATTGTTGCTTTTGTGTCTAGAAACTTCTTCGTCATTACAAATGTAAACATGATGCAAATTTGAACCAAATTACCATAAATCACCAAAATAAAGTGTGTGTTACCTTCTAATGTCCATTAAATGAAAGTTATTTTATTGGAGGACAAAACATCTCTGAAGTTTGTGCACATGAATTATTAATTGAAGGTAAAGTTTTACTTCATTTGTACATAGAAATTATTCATTGACAAGGATTAAAATGCAATATTTGATGTGTTGATGTGAGGAAGGTTACAGGCTCCTCTTCATCACTCCACACAGATCTGATGATTCATTACATACGAGCCAAAGTTACTGTTTTACTGAAAGACAGGAAGTTTGTTCACAGGTTTAAAAACATGTTGAGTCACTTTTATCTGCAGCTGAACACTAAATACTGAACATTATATCATAGAAACTGTCAATAATAATAATAATAATAAACATCTGATCATCTGAGACTTATTTTGTTTTTTACAAAGTTAAAATAAATAAATAAACAAATAAAATGAAATTCTGGCAACTGATGTTTAAAGCTGCTTCTGTTATTTAGAAAAAGTAATTAAAGTCATCGATCGCTGAGGGACGAAAGAGACAATTAGATGTTAAATAAGAGAATCCACAAAGAAGTAAGAAAGAAATCCTGAAATACACACATACACATGCACAGACACACACACACACACACACACACACACACACACACACACTGCTTTTATTTAGTGTGTAATATTTTGTTGAGATGTTCGTGATCCTCAGAGGATGAATCCTGATGATGTCACATATTAAATCAGCTGTTAGCTCCTCCCTGCACTGTTAAATGTTCTTCAGCCTCTTTTTTCTGGTTTTTGCAGCAGATTTATTGAAGTTTGTTTGCAAACATTTTAAAATATTTTGTGGAAATCAGAAGGAATTCATCAGTACTTTAGTTTAAGTCGTTTCCTTCAGCTGCACTGTATGTTCAGTGCTCTAATATGAACACATAAGTCAGATAGTCTCCATTAACAGTCATAAATCAGCTGTTAGATTCAAGATTCAAGACGTTTATTGTCATATGCATGGAAAAACACGGTTTCTACCATATGACTGTATATGACTATAAAGGTTCAGACAATGCAATGAAGTTCTTACTTTGCAGCTCCTCTCTGCAGTAACATGATGTTTACACACTTTCTTTCTCAGCATTTATTAAATGTTATATTAATATACTGAAGTTTATTTGTAATGGAAAACAGAATGAATTCATCAAATGTGTCCTTAACACTTTTCTAACCATGAAGACTTACTGTAACACAGCTCTACCTGAGAAGGTGTGTAACTCTGCTAGAGTCCAGAACTAACTGATAAGTATTTACTGACTCTGAGACTAAACGGGCCGAAAAACTCACAGTGAAAAATGTGATGTTTTATGGATCGCTAGGCTGATTTTAAAAAAATGGAGCAACTTCAAAGTCACTCAGAATCATCTCAAGACATTGGAGATGAAAAGTTATCAAAATCTTTCGCCTACGTGATACCTGGTTGCCATGGCGATGCAGTGAATTTTGATGTTCCGGCCTTAAAACAGGAAGTGATGGCCAACAACAAAACAATTGAGCCCCTGGCTCCAGATTGACATAGACTAACGAACTTTGGTACACATGGATATCATGAACAGACGCACAAGAAAGTCTCTTGGACCCATACCCTAAGTCCAACAGATAGTCGGCCATTTTAATTCAAATTTTCGAATTTGCTGCAATTTGGAGATTTAATCCGATCGACTTCAAATTCACTCGGTGTGATCTTAATACCCGGAAACAAAAACGTATCAAAATCTTTTGCTTCCGTCAAAACTGACAGGAGTGGCGTAAGGGCGAGGTGGGGGGGGGGGGGGGGGGGGGGAGTGAGGTTAACTCTGCTTGCAGCTTTAATTTTTATTATATTTATTAAAGCAGAGACACGTTGAGTCCAGAACAGGTTGATATGCTGAATCCTACATTTCCCACAATGCAACCAGAGCATTGCTTTTATTAGAGCTGTCATGTTTGTTTTACACCTTTTTATTCACTTTGTCAGAGAAGCAGAACAAAATAACCCTGATGACATCACTGTGACATCATCAGGGTTAAGGTTTTATTCACAGTAAAAGAATAACGTATAAATTACATTTAGAAAAGAAGGAGAATAAAGACGCTGGTTGTTTGATCAGTAAAACATCAAACAAGACGTCGACCAGAGATCAAGACTCATGTTGGGTTAGGGTTCGCCTGTGTGGGGGGGTTGAGGGGGGGCGAGGGGGGCAGGGGGGCGGGGGGTTGAGGGGGGGGCGGTGTTAAACCTGAGCGTGGTATTGTTGGACGGGACATGCTCAATTTATCATTAGTTGTTCGGGGGGAGAACGGATGAGTACACTTTCAATTTAGTTCCGCTGCTTTCTCCATTCATCACAGCGCTCTCATCATCCATCATCCCCCCCCCGCCCCCCCGCCTCACATCCACACACAAAAACACACTTTCATAAGTTTAATGCAATTAATCTTCATGCTAAGATAATTTCATATTAATGAACCGTGACATTTATATGATTATTCATTTGATGAAGTTGTATCAGGGTGTGGTGGGGGGGGGGGGCTCTGAGCCTGAGGTTTAGTCAAATATAAAGGGGTTAAAATGTGAAAATAAACGTATGTATAACTTGCAGACATTCTTTTTTTGTGGACCCAGCATCAAATTTCTGCTTTTAATCCATTTTGAGAGAATATATTAGAGGATTATGGAAAAAATGTCTAAGTGGTGTAACCATAAAAACTTTGTACCAAAACACCATATCAACTAGTTTGGCATGATCTTACATTATAACTTTTATATTAAATAAAGGTAAGGGAATACAATTGTTCTAACTCAGTGATAATTGGTGTAACCAGTATTTTTTAAATAAAAATCTGATCATATACAGGAATATGAATGTGAACTAAAATGTGAAACAAATATAATCCACTTCTGCAACATATCTCTATTTTGGGACAAATTTTACATCAGTTGTCACACATTTTTTGTATAAAAAATTGTTGTTCTTAGGAAATGTCCTGCTCAATGTTGACACTTTAAGATTTAAATGTAGAAATACTAATTTTCTTTTCATTTGATGTTTTTAAATGAAGTCATTATTAGTATAAGTCCACTTAAATACACTGTAGGTGATAAAATATGTAATATGTATCATTCTTTTGTGGTTACACCATTTGACATTTTCAGGAGCATTCAGTCTTACTTTTGGTAAAAAAAAAATGGTGCAAATGTCATTTCAAATGATATAAAACCAACAAAAATACTAAATGTACATTTTAACAAACCTGATGCTGCTTTTAAAACTAGTTTAACTGATTTATGTTGTGTTTAAGATGTGTTTAAGGTCTTTTTCTGTATTCATCCATTTATAAAACAATTATTAAAACAATAAAACCTTAATTACACATTGATCTTTTTTTAATATATTGATTACATTGAACTGGTTGTAACTCGGACGTCCATGATGTCTTGCTGCTACGGAGCCGCTGAGTTCAGTCTGAATTTATCTCCTATAAAACCAACAAAAATACTAAATGTACATTTTAACAAACCTGATGCTGCTTTTAAATCTAGTTTTAACTGATTTATGAATTCATCATCTTACCAACACTTATTAGTTACTGATCCATGTTCCTGATTTAATAGTCAGTATGAACAGTAGGAATCTCTTTACTGTTCATGTATTTCTCATATTTAATTGCTCATCTTTAACCCTTATTAGTCACTAACTCT
>NC_084984.1:637812-667812 GCF_963691925.1 Scomber scombrus | reverse complement strand
AAAGATTAAAAACTAATAAATGAAACAGAGTCAGTGAATTAATTATTATGTTTCTATTTTATTCATTTATTTTCATTTTCGCCTCATTATTTAAAATAAAAGCACATTTTTAAATTTATTCAAATGTTTTTTCAGGTTTTCTCTTTTTCTCATTTCTATTTCTTTATTGATTATTTTGAATTATTATTGTTATATTTAGTTTTTTTCTCTTTTATGATCTTAATGTATTGTATTGATCACTTTATTGTTGATTCTGATTATGAGAAATATTTTAAATAATCTTAATATTTGTACATTAAGTTTAGCAGCTGATAGTTTGTGATTTAAATGTTTGGTTCAGTCTCTTCTTATAAAGGTTTAATAAATAGTTTATAATTGGCTGGTTAATCATTTATAAATCATTAATAAGCTGTTAGAATCAGCTGATTGCCAAATAGTGATCCCATATTTAAACAGTGAGCAGCTGATTGCCAAATAGTGATCCCATATTTATACAGTGAGCAGCTGATTGCCAAATAGTGATCCCATATTTATACAGTGAGCAGCTGATTGCCAAATAGTGATCCCATATTTCTCTGTATTCTCAGCTTTGTCTCCATCAGGAAGCATCTTTAGTTTATATTGTTTCAGTGAATTCTCTTCATGTTCATTAACATTTATTTATTTATGAGTTATAAACTAAAAGGAGCCTTATAGTGTCTGAAACATATCACCATTTACTGATGAATTATTAACATTTATAACTCCCTAAAGTGTAAAACATTTCATCATTTACTGATCTGATGTTTAACCCAGATGATATAAATACATAAATACAGTATAATAGTGACCCTGCATTGAATAGGAATTAGATTATAACTCATTTAAGACTGTTAATTAATACTTTATAAAGTCTAATTAATAACTCACTTACAATCATCTATAAACCTTTTATAAGAGTCTGATTATAAAGTGATGTGAATGAGTGAGTGCAGATTATTAATATAATTATAATTTGAAATAAAGACACACAGAGCCGATAAAGTTCAACACAAAAATACATTTGGTTTATAAACATGGAAACATTTGCTGCTGATAATAAGACAGTAAAGAATGTGAGCTGGAGGACAGTAGAGTAACACTGAGGTGATGTGTGGTCAGACGCTGCCCCCTGCTGGACAAAGCACGCCATTACACCCAACTACAGGAAACAAAAAAAAGACTAAATGTCAGATTGTATAAAAACTTGATTTAAGACTTTTAACTTGAGACAAACAGCAGATTACAGCTCTGTGGACACAGTTGAGTCCTTCCAGTTCTCATGTGATTGTTCAGATGTGAGTTATTGTTCGTTTTTTATTCGTCGTCGCTGCTGCCGCTCAGGTTCGGAGCGACGCCGTTCTGCCCGACGATGATGCTGCTGTACATCTTCTGCTGCTCCTCTTTAAACGAGTCCTTCACCTTCCCTCGCTTCAGCCCTCCGTCCCTGACACACAGGGTTAAATAGATATATATATAAATCATATCGATATTACAGTGAAGATTTACTCCATACAACCAACAACAAGCTGTATTCACCAGGCCAGATCCAGCAGTCCTCCCTGATCAGCGATGGCAGATTTCACTCTGTTGGCGAACTGAGCCGCATCTTCACCGTCCTGCAACACAAACTACTGGTTTCACACTGGTTTCACACTGGTTTCTAACTGGTTTTCATGTTAAGACTCAAAACCAGATTTATATGTGTTCTCTACTGTCGTTTTTTATTGTGCTTTGTTTAATATAATAAAAACAGACACTGATCTGGTTCTAGTCTGTTCACATACACTGAACAAAAATATAAATGCAACACTTTTGTTTTTGCTGCCATCAGAAAACCAGTCAGTATCTGGTGTGACCCACCACAAGCCAAACTGCACATTTCAGAGTGGCCTTTTATTGCTGCCAGCCTAAGGCACACCTGTGCAGTATTCATGCCGTCTAATCAGCATGTTGATATGCGACACCTGTGAGGTGGGATGGATTATCTGGGCAGAGGAGAAGTGCTCACTAACACAGATTTAGAGAAATAGGTCTTTTGTGTATATAGACAATGTTTTAGATCTTTGAGTTCAGCTCATGAAAAATGGGAGCAAAAACAAAAGTGTTGCATTTATATTTTTGTTCAGTGTATTAATAATAATGAGAATGATGTAAAATCAAATTAAATACAACATTTTAAAAGAAGTTGAGTTGTGCATCAATGTGAAGATAACTGTCAGAAATGCACATTATGAAACATAAATGAGTTTGTTTTTTAGTCAGACTGAGATTAAAAAAGCCTTTTATTGCTGCTGTGATCAGTTTATTTAATTGTGATTTAATTGTCCTACGTGCTTCTGTACATGTGTTGAGATGTTTTATGTGTTGTGATCACATGTGGGATGGAGCAGATGTTTGACACACAATTTAAAATAAAAAATAAAAAACATGTTAAGTGTTATTTATAATCTGTCTCAGCACAACATCTCTGTGAAGTTTGAGCTTTGAACCAGGCGGGGTGTTCTGGTCCTCTGAAATGAGGCCAACCAGGAAGTAACTTAAAACTGCATTCTATCAAAAGGCCACCAGGGGGCGGCCGTTTTGGTGTCAAAAGGACTTCCGTCTCTATACAAGTCAATGGAGAATTCACCAACTTCTCACTTGATTTCTAACCTCAGTAAACGTTTTCAAAATGTGTTTATGGTCTCAATCGCTAGTTTAAAGCCTTCTTCAATGCAGTATGATGTTCATTTGGGACATTTTGGCCTCCCTGATTTTATATGTGACGATAAAGCAGGGTATGCATTAGGGCGTGGCTACGTGGTGATTGACAGGTTGATTGGTTCACAGGTTCAGGAGGGCGCCTCATGCTCCTCCTGATGCCCATATAAGTAGAATCCCTGTTTTTATTTTTCCCAGCATGCACCTGAAATGTTCAAGATGGCGCTGCTCAGATCCGAAACTATTGGTCTCCGAGCAGCAGTCCACAAACCAATGGGTGACGTCACGGATGTTACGTCCATTTCTTATATACAGTCTATGGCTTTGACTGATCTGCAGCTGTACCTGCAGGCTCATGGGAGGAAGGTACCACACGTTGACGACGATGGCCCAGCTCGTCATCATCCTCAGCAGGTAGCTCACCATGTTGTACTTGGCGCTGTTCCAGAAAGCGTCACCGAAGCGCGGATCGTACTGAGAGAGAAACACAACGTTTATATCACCTGATACAGACAGCGATGATAGAGAGTAAAATAATCCCCATAGCAACATATCGGCCGATTATTTTATAGAGACAGAATATTATGAGCCAGCAAGTTTAATTAGTGTCCATGTGGTTTAGTTTAAATTTAAAGGGTTAAAATGTGAAAATAAACGTATGAATAACTTGCACACATGGCGAAAATGTCTCAGTGGTTTAAACCTCGTAGATGTTTTTCTACCTTTATAGCGACCGGATAAATCGTCCCTCCGATTTCAAAGCTTCCCTTCTTAAACATCATGACTGAAGTGTTGTTGATGCAGGTTCCTGTTAGAGAGACAGAAACCTTCATCATCATCATCATCATCATCATCATCATCATCATCATCATCACCATCACCATCATCATCACCACTAACCTTCAGGGAATATGAGGATGGGTAGTTTGGTCCTTGCAGCAACGTGAGCTCTCAGCCTGCAGAGAAAATAAAATTTTATATTAATTCATGAACCGTCTGTTAGATATTAGCGTTCGTTCTGCGTCTTCTCGTTAACGAGCTCGTTAGTGTTTCTCTTCCTGTCTCACCTGTTGGTCACTGCGTGCCGATCTCTCATCTCTGACCTCTCAAACCAAACATGAGGACACGACCTCACCATGGACCTCTGCATGACCCCCATCAGACCTCCGTGGATCTGACCCACCTGAGGAGCACAGAGTGACATCACGTAGTGACATCACAGCGTGAGGGAAGAAGTACTCTGATACTTTACTGCAGTAAAAGTACTAATACAGCAATGTACAAATACTCCATTACAAGTAAAAGTACTGCAGTATTATAGTGATGTAGTATGCAGTATTACAGTAAAAGTACTGCAGTATTATAGTGATGTAGTATGCAGTATTACAGTAAAGTAGTGGTTTGGTCCTCTGACTGATATATTATTATTATGACATCATTAGATTATTAATAGTGAAGCATCAGTGTTAGAGCAGCATGTTACTGTTGTAGCTGCTGGAGGTGGAGCTAGTTTACACTACTTTATATACAGTTAGCTAGTTTAGTCCAGTGGTTCCCAACCTAGGGGTGGGGCCCCTCCAAAGGGTCAGCAGATAAATGTGAGGGGTGGTGAGATGATTAATGGGAGAGGAAAGAAGAAAAAACTTCTGATACACAAATGTGTTTTCAGTTTTTGGACTTTTTCTCTAATCTTTGATTTTTGCATTTGGTGGAGCTGTTAACAACTCATAGACATCTGAAATGCTTTCTGTACGTAGTTTATTTCCACCGCTGCAGACATGTGATCAGCTGACCCTCATGAGACTCACCATGGCGTAGCAGCCGTCGTTGGCCAGAATCACCACATCGATCGGCGTTGTGTGATTGGCGACACATATTCCTCCTTTCTGTGGTCGGTTCTCTCTGAGGGAAGAAAGAGGAAGACAGCTGTGACGTTGCTTCGTCAGAGGCTTCTGATCATGTGACTGAGGCTACAGCTGATGTGACTGACTTGTTGTGGTAGAGGACGGTGGCCGACAGTCCTCGGGCACAGATCCTGTAGCAGGTCAGATGAACCAGCTCACTCAGCCAGTTCTTCACACTGAAACACAGAAGTACAAAAAGTTTCATCTGCATCATCAGAAAAATACAGAAGCCCTGAAAGTCAGACTTCTTTTTCTAGAGATCAAGTTCTAAAAATTAAAGTTCATTTCTAGCCAAAAGAAAGACACGACAGCAGCATGAGGAAGTGTTGGTAAGATGATCAGTTCAATAATATGTTAAAAACTAGTTTTAAAAGCAGCATCAGGTTTGTTAAAATGAACATTTGGTATTTTTGTTGTTTTTATATAATTTGAAACGACATTTTCACATTTTAACTTCTTTAAATTTGACGAAACCACATGGACACAAAAAGAAGAAAAATCCACATATACAAACAGTTTTTTCACTTTTTCACTTTTTTTCATCTATTTCATAGAAGTTATAAAATACTAGCAACTTTTTTTTACCTTCAACCTTCAGCTGTTTCACAAGTAAGAAACCATTTTTTTCACCTGTTCTTGAGTCATCAGCAGAACCTCTGACTTTTAATTAATGTGCTGTTTGCTGCTTTAGTTTGTTTATGTCTTTCATATTGATGCTTTTACCTTGTAGCACTTTGAGATTTGTTTCAAATGTAAAGTGTGTTACAAACAACAGAATAGAAAATAAATTAGGTCAGATTTAGAGATGTGAAGGAGCCAATCGACAGAAAAATGAATCTACTACTTAATCAGTCTGTTGGTTAAGAGAAAAAAAAACATTTCAGGTTGTATCTTTGAGTTTAGGAAATCAGTTCGGACATCTTAAAGACCAAACAACAAATCGAATAATAAAAATAATCATTAGAGTAATAAACAGTGTTTTGTACCTGCTCTCAGGCAGAAATCCCACCAGACTCGTCCCGATGACGAGCCACGAGAGACCGATGATGGCCAGAGTGACTCTGCAGAGAGAGAGAGGACCAGAATTATTATTATTAAGCTTCATCCCATATGCTATAACAGAACTAAACAAAAGAAAGAAGAGATTGTAACTGTGGTGAATGGATACATGTATGGTGGGTAAACGTTTGTGGTATTGATGTTTGTTCAATAAAATCTATCTATCTATCTATCTATCTATCTATCTATCTATCTATCTATCTATCTATCTATCTATCTATCTATCTATCTATCTATCTATCTATCTATCTATCTATCTATCTTATTATTACAGTTTATTACAACTTCTAACAGATCTGCTATTAACCAGAACCAAAAGGACAGAACACATCGGTCCAGTTTTAGCTTCATGTAACTTTTAGAACTTAAAGGTTCTCCTTATTCTGGGACACATGAATTCAGGCCCATTTTCACACGATTTTGTTGTGGCTGACAAATTTCCAGCGTCGGACCCGATTACGAACGTCTGGAACGACGAACGGACGTGTAGTGTAACAGAACTTAAGACCAGTGATTTTGTGTCTAGGACGCTCCACGAAACCCAGACCAGAAGTCTAGCATGGTTCCTGCCTAGTTTGACGTCTCCTACGACGTGAACTTTGACGTTGACCAATAGAACGACAGAGTCCTCTGACACGTAAACATGGCGAAGAGAAAGAGAGAAGCGGCGACAGTTAGGTGGGATCATGAGAAAGACGGACAGTTCATTGAGCTGGAACGGGTCCACAATCGTTTTTTCTTCCTTTTCTTTTTCGTGTCTGAGTTACAAGACCGCTAGCATCACACAGCGCTTCGGTAGCCATGATTGACAGTTTCTTGTCAAGTAAACGATGACCTATGAACTCCACAGGGTCGTGAACGATGATTGGTCGGGGTCATACCTTTAGCGTCAAGGATTTATGCCACTGTGATTAATCTGACATGGTGACCATCGTGAAAGACAAAACATTGTGTAGTCTGATCCCTGCATTACACACACAGACTTTAATGTTGTAGGATGAGCTACAGTCAGATAATCACAGCTCTGTTTCCTCTGAAGACCTGAGCGGGAACAGGAAGTGGCACTGACCTGAGCGGGAACAGGAAGTGGCACTGACCTGAGCGGGAACAGGAAGTTGCACTGACCTGAGCGGGAACAGGAAGTGGCACTGACCTAAGCGGGAACAGGAAGTGGCACTGACCTAAGCGGGAACAGGAAGCGGCACTGACCTGAGCGGGAACAGGACGCAGTAGCGAACCAGGACGCCCAGCACCCAGATGATGGTGAGGCGGAGGCTGATGTAGCGGAAGTTCTGGTTGGTTCGGGTCAGCAGGTTCCAGGAGGCCAGCTCCTCGGAGGAGAAGCGCTGCGTCACCTGATCGTCTACGATGCTCTCCACTCCTTTCTTATAAAAGTACAACGCGTCGCTCAGACAGAACTCTGATCCCACCTGATGATGATGATGATGATGCCCCATCTGCTCCATCATCGACCCGCCGGCCCGCTCGATGATCCCTGAGGACGAGGACGAAGGTCAGAGACACTTCTACAAACACTCAGAGATATTTATGATTCATTATCATGTTTTAATCTAGGGCTGGGGCAACGCGTTAGACTAAAACAAAAAATGGCGGCAGCGTGTAGAAGCAGCGGTGCGAGTAAGAGAAAAATACTCTAAAGA
Source organism: Scomber scombrus (assembly GCF_963691925.1). Classification (NCBI taxonomy): domain Eukaryota; kingdom Metazoa; phylum Chordata; class Actinopteri; order Scombriformes; family Scombridae; genus Scomber; species Scomber scombrus. Next base: position 660,467 of record NC_084984.1, on the reverse strand, counting down.
GAGAAAAGTAGACAGCGAAAACAGAGCTTATAATCAAGAATGGACTCTGACTCTGTGTCTATACAGAAAGCGTAGCGTTAGCAGCATGTTTAGAGATCAACAGCGAGCGTCTACACAAGGAGGCGTTCAGGTACGTGGTTAAGTGTAGGTCACCCACGTTTAGGAAGTGCTCAGAGCCCAAAACACAATGACTGTAGCTGAGCAGGTAAAATGAAGGAAATGCTTCCACAGGCAGCTCAACATCAGTTTGTCTCATCTGGAGAGATTTAGGGAGCAAAACTCTAAAATCAAATGTTTTTTTATATTCATAATGTGTAAATTGCTATAGTAATCAAATAATGGGAAAATAATCGATAATCGAAAAATTCATTGTTAGATGAATCGTTTTGCCCAGCCCTATTATAATCTTTAGTTTAGCATTTATAAATATCTTCACATTAGAGCCAGACCGATATATCAGTCAGCTGATATCAGCTTAATTATTAAGTTATATGTGATTTGATCCTCTTTCTTAATTCAAGCTTAATATACAAATACATGTTTTTTTATTGTATGTGTTTTATTATTATAGTTATTTATAATGATTAAATATTCAGTGTAGTTTACTGTCATACAGACTAGTGAGGTTCAAAGTGCTTTACAGTGACTTGATTGACAAGCTGATAATAAGACAAAATTAAAAAAGAGAAAAGGAAGAAAACAAAGAACAATTTAAAGACGAAACTTTCTACAACATTTAATCTTTCTGCGATATTAGTATTTCATGTATACAGACAATACTAATCATTTCAATTGTGTGCAATATTCATATAATATACATATATATTTATTTCACTTTAATATGTGCAATAAGAATATCTGATATATTATTGCTCAATACCGATATTACTCTTGTAAATCTTGTAAATAAGGTCACGATTATTTTACTACATATTTCTTACTATTATTGTTCTTATAGTTTTTTTGTGCTTATTATTTATTGTTCTTTATTCTTTATCTTATTGCTGCTCTTATATTCTATTACTGCTGTGACAATGCAAACGTCCCCATTGTGGGACTAATAAAGGAATATCTTATATTATATTATCTGATCTTAAATAAACACTAAATAAATAAACGTAGATATTGTGTATTCACTGATCAGCTGAGGACAGAACACACTCAGTACTTTACAGATTGTGAAACATCATGTGACTCATTAACTCAGCAGGAATCATGAGGTCGTTGACCCCTAAGAAATGTTTAACCCTTTCACTTCCTGCTTCCTGTCAAACACTCGTCTATTTATTCTGAGTCTTTATAAAGTTTTAATATTCAAACCTGAGACATGAATCAGTTTAGTTCAGTTTACAGCTGCTGTTGTAGTTTGCAGATATTATTATTATTATATAATATAACTTATATCAGGTTGTTTCTTCTAAACACTACAATGAAAACTAATGTTACGTCATCAGATTGCCGGCCACTGATTGGTCAGAGAGTCACTGGAAGAGTCATGAGCCGTCCCACACAAGAATCAAACCCGGCATTTATAAATACCAACAACAGCGTTACAGAGATTAGTTTCTCTTCTCTTGCTTTGTGTGAGACAGAAAGCCTCATACAGCAGCAAGTACACCATCGCCTCCATGTCCTCCATTGTTGTTGTGTTTGTGTCGCGTATAAAACGAAGTCACGGCAGTTTAACGCAGCGTTGCTATAACGACCCCGCTCACGTTGAGGAGGAACTATAGTACTGGAAAAGGTTCCTGGTACCAAACCGAGCCGAGTCGAGCCGAGTAGAGCTAGAACTGTATAGTGGAAAAGCGCCATTTGTAATGCGTTTAATGACCCTGCAGGGATGATGAAGCTGAAACATGTTGGTTCATGATGGTTTATGTTGGTCTATGTTGGTTTATGATGGTCTATGTTGGTTTATGTTGGTTTATGTTGGTTTATGATGGTCTATGTTGGTTTATGATGGTCTATGATGGTCTATGTTGGTTTATGATGGTTTATGATGGTTTATGTTGGTTTATGATGGTTTATGTTGGTTTATGATGGTTTATGATGGTCTATGTTGGTTTATGATGGTCTATGTTGGTCTATGTTGGTTTATGTTGGTTTATGATGGTTTATGATGGTCTATGTTGGTTTATGTTGGTTTATGATGGTCTATGATGGTCTATGTTGGTTTATGATGGTTTATGTTGGTTTATGATGGTTTATGATGGTCTATGTTGGTTTATGTTGGTTTATGATGGTCTATGTTGGTCTATGTTGGTTTATGTTGGTTTATGATGGTTTATGATGGTTTATGTTGGTTTATGATGGTTTATGTTGGTTTATGATGGTCTATGATGGTCTATGTTGGTTTATGATGGTTTATGTTGGTTTATGATGGTTTATGATGGTCTATGTTGGTTTATGTTGGTTTATGATGGTCTATGTTGGTCTATGTTGGTTTATGTTGGTTTATGATGGTTTATGATGGTCTATGTTGGTTTATGATGGTTTATGTTGGTTTATGTTGGTTTATGTTGGTCTATGATGGTTTATGATGGTTTATGTTGGTCTATGTTGGTTTATGTTGGTTTATGTTGGTTTATGATGGTTTATGTTGGTCTATGTTGGTTTATGTTGGTTTATGTTGGTCTATGATGGTTTATGATGGTTTATGTTGGTTTATGTTGGTGCAGCTTTGATTTTTGGATGTTTTTTGGACTTGTTTCTCGTCTCTTTGCATCTTGGAAGTCGGTGAAGTTGAGCCAGAAACTTCCGATATGTTCCTACAGTCGTTCTTTAACTGAGAAAATAATCCTCAGATTAATTCATAAACATAATTCTGAGTCAGGTTTTTTCTGTTGGTTAGTGAACATGTTAACATCTTATAGACTCTAACTGAACATTATTTATCTTCATGTTGAGTCTTTTAAAGATAAACAGGATTTTAATGTTAACTCAAACCATTTTCAGGATTAGCCAATCAGCTGCAGCTTCCTCCAGTTTGCAAAAAACTTGAATTTGATCCTTAAAAATCAACAACAGCCTTTAAATAGAAAACAATAAACCAGTGGAGCGTCTAAATGAATTACATTATTAAGTTTTATTTATTATTATATTAATATTCATTTCATTGTATTATGAAGGATAAAATTTCACTTCACTTTTTTTGTGTTTTTATTCTATTTTATTTTTATTTGCTTTTGATGTTTTGTATTTTTTAAATATTTTTAAATGTTATACTTTTATTTTACTCTAATGTATTATCATTCTATAAGTTTTATCCTCTTATTGATTTTATTTGTCTGTTTCTTTTGTCTTTTAACCTTTTTGTTTTTTTAACATTTTGTCTTATTTTCCTTATTTATTTAATTATTTATGTTTTACTTATTTTATCTTAAAACATTTTTTAATTTTTAAAAAAATTCTTATTTACCTCTTGCTTTTAATTTCTTCTTTGTTTTTATTCCTTTTCTTTATGTCGTCTCTAACTAAACTAACCTGATTGATTGATTGATTGATATGTTTGTGCAGACTGATGGATTTAGACATTTTCAATAAAGTTTTGTGAATTTGAACACAGTTTTTGCAGTTGACACACTGCTGAGTCACACACACACACACACACACACACACACACACACACACACACAAACACACACACATACACATATACACACACACATACACACACATAGACACACACACACACACACACACATACACACACACACACACACACACACACACACACACACACACATATACACACACACACACACACACACACACACATACACACACACACACACAGTAACACACAGAGTTTCAGTATTTCGCAGTAAACTGAACGTGTTACGCAATCAGCAGCCTGAGACGCAACACCCCGACATCATAGGCTGAAGCTGACCAATGGGGAGACATACACACATACACACACACACTCACACACACACACTCACACACTCACACACTCACACACACAGAGTCACACACTCACACACACAGAGTCACATGATCTGCAGCTGAAACAAATCCCTCATACAGCAGGACACAATGTGCTGAGAGCCACACATGACCGCCTGATGTCAGTCAGCAGGTTTACGTTTAATTCATGAGAAGAAAACGTGCACGAGATACGTGCACGTATCATAGTTAATGGTTTGAACTGAAACTGAAAGAATAAAAAAGATAATATCTCTGTCAGCAAGAAAGTGCTGCAGCTCTATCAGTAATGTTACATTTGGTAAATAAAGAGTCCAGGCATCAGATTCAGTATCAGGAACAGTTGTACCAGTGTGATCTGAAGCTAATATGAAGTTTCAGTCGTCTGAATGAGTCAAATCTTCATCTTCTATGTTTCAACATTACAGTGTTTTTAGTAGCAAAGTCTTTTTGTTACTATACTTCCACCACAGCTCAACAGGGAAACACTAAGAGGGAATCTGATGCTAAAAAGACTGATACTACAAACAGTACTACTACTACTACTACATAAAGTACTCCTCCTCCATGTAGTCTTCACTCAGTAAATGTGTCAGATATCACTTGATATGAACTCATACTGCTGAAGCTCAATAGAAGCTGATCAGCTACTTTAAATGACTGAATACAGTCCTCCATCACTGAACACTGGAAGCACATTAAAAGTGTATTTAGTACTGTAATTATTCCTCCTGTTCATACTGACTATTAAAAGATGATACAGCGAGTTCCTTCCTGTTTGACTTAAATAGAAACAAATTTAAAATGTAAAATAGTTTTTGTGGTTGGTTTATCCTTGTAATCATAATTAAAATAAAAGGATTGTTATCTCATAATCTGCCACCATGGACTCATATCATAAATAAGCTGTACACTCTTTTTATCCTCATGTGATTGAACCAGGCGGGGAGCTCCGGTCCTCTGAAATGATGCCAACGCGGAAGTAACTTAAAACTGCATTCTATCAAAAGGCCACCAGGGGGCGACCGTTTTGGTGTCAAAAGGACTTCCGTCTCTATACAAGTCAATGGAGAATTCACCAACTTCTCACTTGATTTCTAACCTCAGTAAACGTTTTCAAAATGTGTTTATGGTCTCAATCGCTAGTTTAAAGCCTTCTTCAATGCAGTATGATGTTCATTTGGGACATTTTGGCCTCCCTGATTTTATATGTGACGATAAAGCAGGGTATGCATTAGGGCGTGGCTACGTGGTGATTGACAGGTTGATTGGTTCACAGGTTCAGGAGGGTGCCTCATGCTCCTCCTGATGCCCATATAAGTAGAATCCCTGTTTTTATTTTTCCCAGCATGCACCTGAAATGTTCAAGATGGCGCTGCTCAGATCCGATACTATTGGCCTCCGAGAAGCAGTCCACAAACCAATGGGTGACGTCACGGATGTTACATCCATTTTATATACAGTCTATGGTCTTCAAGTCTGAATCCTGCAGATCTCCTTTTTTTTACTTTCATTGTCTTTCCATTGCTTCATTGATATACATCCTCTCTAGGACCACAAACACCAGTAACACAGATTTAATATTAAAAAAAGAGAGATCTGAGTGACTTCAGCCGCTGATGTTAAAGTTCATCATCATGTCTGACATCACATTTAAGAAGCTGAAACCAACACATTTTCAACATATATGCTTTTTATATGCTCACCGTTGGGCAGCGGGACGGGAACACTGGGCTGCTCCTGCCGGCCTCGCTGGATCCGGATGGTGGCCCACTACAAACACAGTTAGACTCACATGAACTTTGACCTTTGACACGATGCTGCTGGTTGCATCACTGCACACAGATGTGAAGCAAAGCAGTGAAGAGTTCAGGCTGTCTGTGTGTGTGTGTGTGTGTGTGTGTGTGTGTGTGTGTGTGTGTGTGTGTGTGTGTGTGTGTGTGTGTGTGTGTGTGTGTGTGTGTGTATGTATGTGTGTGTGTGTGTATATGTGTGAGTGTGTGTGAGTGTGTGTGAGTGTGTGTGTGTGTGTGTGTGTGTGTGTGTGTGTGTGTGTGTGTGTGTGTGTGTGTGTGTGTATGTGTGTGTGTGTGTGCGTGTGTGTGTGTGTGTGTGTGTGTGTGTGTGTGTGTGTGTGCGTGCGTTACCTCCAGGATCTGGACCAGGATCCTGATGTAGACTCCAGTGACTCCCAGCGACAGGCCGAACATGGCCGGCAGCATGATGAGGAACAACACCACAAACATCCACACCTGGAAAACACCTGCAGCCAAACTCCACAGGTCCTCCATCGCTGCTCTGAGGCTCCGATCACGACATCGTCTGGAAACACTGCAGTCGGTGTGAGATTTAATATAAATGATGAAATCTGACACTTTAATCTGGACTGAAATATCTCAACTACTGCTGGATGGATATCTGTAAAAGTTCATGTTCTCCAGAGGACGAGTCTGACTGAGTTTGGTGATCCGTCATGAGTAGTTTTGAGTTTTGAGTTTTGAGTTTATTTCGATCAGCAAAAAATAAATAGAACCACAAAAAAAAACAGTAACACATCCCTGTAACAACAGGGCTGAAGCTACAAGCTTATAGATGCCCTAACCTATAAGCCCTAACTCAGTAGAGCTGAGTATTTGTACTAACAACTTTATTAATCCCTTGAAGGGCAATTCATTTGACAGCTCACACCACAACACACTTGTACACATAAATAACCAAATAGAAAAGAAGAAAGAAGAAGAGTTGGCAGCTGTGTGCAAAGTCTGCAGGCCAGCTTGTACAGGCGACTTCTTAATGAACTATTTATTGGACTGGGGCAGGGGTGATGAACCATGTGCCATGGAGAGCCATGTGTATGCAGGTTTTCCTTCCAACCAAACACTTCAACAGGTGATTTCACTGATTAACACAGCTTCAGCCACAGAGTAGTTAATCAGTGAAATCACCTGTTGAAGTGTATACTGCATACACATGGCTCTCCATGGCACATGGTTCACCACCCCTGCCCCAGTCCAATAAATAGTTCATTAAGAAGTCGCCTGTACAAGCTCTGCAGTGCAATAACATACAGACACAATTTGACATCATATAGATTTATCAACAGTACTAATATCTATATATAGCAGTAATATCTTTCAGGTATCATCATGGTTTGGGTACTGAGGTCAGTGCTCAGCTCTGATTCACATCAAATCAAAACGGAGCCACATTTCGGTTCATTCATCATCACTCTGAGAGAGCGCACGAGCTGTGCACGTGTCAGAACAGGATGTTCTGTCCCTGTTGGACAGTTTTTCATTTCAGGTTCACGGCTGCAACACTGCGAGCAGCCGGCGGAGACATTGGTTGAGAAATCTCATGAACATTATTACAGCTACTGAACTCACAGTGTCATCATGTGTAGAAGCACTGAAAACTAATACTAACAACTGCTACACATGAAGAAATATGATTAATAAAGGCTAAATAACCCATGTGGATATAATCTCATATATATTGTGCACTTGTTATATATATCTCATATTTACACTGTATATATTTTTCTCACATTTTGTCTCTAATAGTTGCATCTTTATATTTATATTTATATCTTTATTCTTTTGTATCTTTGCTGGACAGGAACCGCTAACCGACCAGGAGCTGAAAACCTTCACATTTACTGATAAACATGGAGCCATGCAATATTTGACTGTAACCATAGCAACGAGGTGGAGATAAGCCTCCTGAACTTACGCACAAAATACTGACAAAACTTTCATTTTAACTCTTCGCTCTCTTCTCGTCTCTATCAACCTTCTTCTGCAGAGGAAACCCTAAATGAAAGTTTTGGCAGGGTTTTCAGTGCAGATTCATGACGCTTATCTCCACCTGGTTACGACAGTTATAGTCAAATCAAGCGCACCTCCCCACCACACACACACACACACACACACACACACACACACACACACACACACACACACAGAACTGATAAAACCCTGGACGTATAAACACAGCTTCACACAGAGTCAGAGGAGGAGTTCTGTTCATTCCTGAGAACGTTGCTCAGAGACAAATGAAGAAAGTAATAACTGCTCATAACTACTCCGACTACAGATGTGCAGGAGTCTATTTATTCTGAAGAATAACTGAATATTCGCTGTATGCCAACATTCATAAGAGCTAAATAGATAATTCATCAAAAATAACAAACAACAAGCTTTAACTGCCCAATCTTGTATTAATTTAAATGATAATCAGCCTTCATTTCTTTACACAAACACAATAATTAAAAGAATAAATCTTACAGGCTTACAGACCCCTAAAAATATAACATCAACAACGCTGAGCATTTCCTTTACCATCATGTTAGCAATCTATCTATGACCGACCTGCACGACTCATGTTCATCGCTTGCGACGCGAAAACTAGAGAAATAATAAATTGACGTCTTGGTTTTAGATATAAAATCCAAACACTGACACTGAGCAGTAGAGGACACGCTGGTACACATCTGGAGTAGCTCTGGGCAATATACCTAAAATCAAATATCACAATATTTTTTACCAAATACCTCAATATCGATATCACAACAATACTGTAGGGTTAGTGGAGCCTTCACAAAATATTTACACAATGAGATTTTTGATAAATAATCATCAGTAATGTGGATATAATGACAACGTGGGTAAAAGCAAGTAATAGAACAGCTGATAAGTTCAGAAAATTACATCATTTTACTGTAATGCAGCTTTAAAACCAGGAAAAGACTCTTCTGCCGTATTACGATATTACGATATCCGAACTCTAAGACGATGTCTAGTCTCATATCACGATATCGATATAATATCAATATATTGCCCTAATCTGGAGTTTAACTGACTTTACTGTATTTAACATCGGAGCTGTCGATTCATTGTCAAAGAGCAACAGCCAATCGGTTAACTCGAATCCTCGACCAGCTGACCAATGTTATAACTGAGTCACTCAGTCACGTTACAGAGTCGGTCGGAGGCCAAACAGAAACTCTCTGACTCAACCCGACACTTACTTGGCCACAAGCCAAACAGGACTGCTGCTGTAATGATGGAGGGAAGCTGTGAGTGTGTAACAGCTCATGAGTCAGTAACATTTAATACTGTAGCTCTGAAACGTTATAAAACACCTCACATTAAAAATATCACACTAGCATTAAAGCTAACAGAGATATTTACTCTATGATGTTTGTATTTTCAGTTGTTTTGAGGGAAATCTTAGTCTGAAAAGTAACTGTGAGATAAATGTGGAGGAGTAAGAAGAAATACTCAGGTAAAGAATCACATACTTATAATACTTGAATTAACGTCCATTAACTGAAGTATAGGAACCGAGGACGTTGAAAGAACTTGTGCTTTAACCTTCGTGTCGTCCTCCTGGGTCAAATTGACCCCGTCTATCTTGACTGTTCCTTCTGTCCTCCCTTCCTCCTTCTCTCTTTCTTTCCTTCCTTCTTTCCCTCCCTCCTTCCGTCCTTCCTTCCTTCCTTCCTTCCTTTCCTTCCTTCTTTCCTTCCTCCCTTCCTTCTTTCCTCCCTCCCTCCCTCCTTCTCTCTTTATTTCCTTCCCTCCTTCCGTCCTTCCTTCTTTCCTTCCTTCCTTCCTTCCTTCCTTCCTTTCCTTCCTTCTTTCCTTCCTCCCTTCCTTCTTTCCTCCCTCCCTCCCTCCTTCTCTCTTTCTTTCCTCCGTCCTTCCTTCCTCCCTTCCTTCTTTCGTTAACTGAAGTATAGTAACTGAGTGATTTTTGCTCTATGACTCATTAATTCATTGACTGACTGAAAATTAATCCTCAACTATTTCAATGTTCTTTTTTTCTTCTTTTTTTTCAAAGCAAAAAAACCCAAAAACATTCATAGTTTCCACGTTGTGCTGCTTCTCTTTGTCATAGATGTGCTTCTGGAAACTAAATCTATATGTTTGGTTGAGACTTTATGGAAACTATGATCACTTTTCACTATGTTCTGACATGAATCCAGTTAAATAATCAGTATACAGTAATACATGAGTTGTAGTTTACACATTCAGACTGATGTACAACACTTATAATTATCTCATAAACTTACTTTATTTATTATTAATTAAACTATAATACAGATATAAAGTAGTTATAAGTAGCTCAGTATCATAATACAATATGTTAAAATGCTGTTGACATGCTAACAATATAATAACGTTATTTTATATAATAATTAACCCTAAAGGAAGGCAATGTGCATATTTAGTATTTACATTTCTGATACTATAGTCGTGATAATAGAAGCACATGTTGCTTATAATACATATGAATGCAGGATGTTTATAGCAGATATAACTGCAGCATTTCTCCTGTTATGCACTGAAGTAAAGGATCAGTGTTTAAGAGAGTTGAACATGTAGTTCATTTCCTTTCCTGCTGTCACACACACACACACACACACACACACACACACACACACACACACACACACACACACACACACACACACACACACACACACACACAGCTGCACCGTTAGAAGTCTGTTTCTGCTGTTAAACTAAACCTCTAAACTCTAGAACAACACAACAACAGCAACATTAACAACAAAAACAAAGATGCATTTCTATTAAAAAGTGGTAAAAGTAAATACCTGAGAAGTGTGAGAGAGTCCAGCTGTGTTAATGTCCGGCAGCACAAAGAAAGTAGAGGATCTGATCCTGAACCAGTCAGCACGCCCCTCCGCCTGTATGGAGGCACAGCAGGGACAAAAGCATTTACCTCAACCAACAAGTCAAACTACAGTGTGTGGAATAGAAAGGAGATTATTACACATGTATGTTTCCACTGTTTATAAAAAGGTTTTAGATTGATGAGCCAGCTTCTTAAAAAAGGAAACTTAAGAGGAATGTGGATTAATTTAGTTTATTACTGTCATTAAACTCAAATATACATGTATGAATAAAGTAAATAATCATATGTCCTTTATCTATCAGTCAGATAGATAGATAGATAGATAGATAGATAGATAGATAGATAGATAGATAGATAGATAGATAGATAGATAGATAGATAGATAGATAGATAGATAGATAGATAGATAGATAGATAGATAGATAGATAGATAGATAGATGGATGCTTGCGTAATTTACAGCAGCTACATTCTCACTGGGGACTTATGAAACACATCTCTGATCCAATAGAGAAAAACAAAACGAAAAAAAATTGTTACTAAAAATACTGAAAAGTTGTACAAATAAATTACTCTGTGTGCAAAAGTGCAACTAAAGTGCACAGTAACAGACTAACAGTCTAACAGTCTAACAGTCTAACAGACTAACAGTCTAACAGACTAACAGACTAACAGTCTAACAGACTAACAGTCTAACAGTCTAACAGACTAACAGTCTAACAGACTAACAGTCTAACAGTCTAACAGACTAACAGACTAACAGTCTAACAGTCTAACAGACTAACAGACTAACAGACTAACAGACTAACAGTCTAACAGACTAACAGTCTAACAGTCTAACAGTCTAACAGACTAACAGTCTAACAGTCTAACAGTCTAACAGACTAACAGACTAACAGTCTAACAGTCTAACAGACTAACAGACTAACAGTCTAACAGTCTAACAGACTAACAGACTAACAGTCTAACAGTCTAACAGTCTAACAGACTAACAGACTAACAGTCTAACAGTCTAACAGACTAACAGACTAACAGTCTAACAGACTAACAGACTAACAGACTAACAGTCTAACAGTCTAACAGTCTAACAGTGTCTAACAGTCTCACAGACTAACAGTCTAACAGTCTAACAGACTAACAGTCTAACAGACTAACAGTCTAACAGTCTAACAGTCTAACAGACTAACAGTCCAACAGTAAAACAGTCTAACAGTAAAACCACACACTTACCATGAGAGCTCTGTGTAGTATTAACTTATGTTCAGAGGCGATTCTAGGATCAGACCTTTAGAGGCTCGGCTCCTGATGAGAAACAATAACCTGCAAGTGTTCAAACCTCCTGCTAAACTACTCATTTCACTAGATAACTTAAATTACAACAACAAATATTAATACATAGTAGAGTGGTCTACTATAGAGTATAATAATAATAATGGTTCAGAATAAACAATGACAGATTTCTACAGAGAGGTTAGATAGTTAATGAACCCTGAAGGAAAGATTATATATTAATGACAGAACGATCTAAAGTACATTAAAGCTGTTAAAATAAAACCATTGAACCTGCAGCATAAGAGTTTGTCCATCTCTAACAGACAGGCTGCAAAATACGACAGAGTATTAGGGCCAGGCAAAAAGGAAAGAAAAAGGGAATGAGTAGGCTTTATGTTATTGATATGATACATTTATCAGTTTCGAATACAGTTGCACCACTTCAGAAAATCACGTTCACACTCCAGCTGCTGGCAGTCAGTCGCTCTACCAACCTGGTTTGATCCTGCGGTGCTGTGGTCAAGCCTCAATACACATGAAACTACACATAGCTTATTATACTGTGGTCAGTTGAGTTTTCATATCAATAAATGTGTCTCTACTGGATTAATAATGTCTTAATTACTGTAAATTGATTTCATTCTCCTTTTTCTGCCTGGCTTTTTTTTTCTCGTGCTGGACTTTTTCTCTTTTTTGCCTGGCTTTTTAACATTTATTTATTTATTTATTGCCTGTTTTTTTTTCTTGTGCCAGACTTCTTTTTTTTTTTGTGCCGGACTTTTTTAAATTTATTTATTTTTTTAATGTATAAACACAGCCTTTTTTGCCTGGCCCTAATGCTCCGCTGTACTCGAATTTAATTTGTGTAAAATAATTGTTAGATTTTTTTGGAGATTTTTTGTTCTGTTATTTTTGACATCGTTGTTCCTCCATACACTCCCAGCGCCAGACTGCGCATGCGCATCTTCCTGAAGCAGCAGTATGGCGGAGCCGACAGTCCGCATGTCCGGGATCGTTTTAGCTTCTTTAATGTTTCAGCATGTTAACAGCGACTCAGACGTGGTGAGAAAAACATCCACACTTCATTAAACTCTGTGTTTTTATAGCTGGACCCTGGTCGGTGTGAAAGCTTCACCAGCTAGCAGACACAAGGGAGACGAGTCTGTGTTGTTTATTAGGAGAAAAGTTGTTTAATTGTTGTTTAATAATGTTTTTAATCAGATTTCATCCTCTGGTTTGGTGCAGTGAGAAAGTATCTGTCGTCTAAGTGAAGCTAAAACTTGTAAACATCATGTTTATGCAACTTTTTACCCAAGCAAAGGTTTACACACCAGACTCTGCTCAGAAATCTGCTAATTTAATAATAAACTGATTATAAACAAGTATGCAAACAGTATGAAAGATGACTCAATACAATATAAGACTCATGTGGGTCTGCTCGATAATTCGGCAAATATTAAACTAATGAAATTATATTTACTCCAGTTTAATTTCAACGTTACAATCTGGCGCCTAGTTACCATCACAGTAATAATAAATGTTGGTAAGATGATGAATTCATAAATCAGTTAAACTAGATTTAAAAGCAGCATCAGGTTTGTTAAAATGTACATTTAGTATTTTTGTTGGTTTTATATCATTTGAAATGACATTTGCACCATTTTGTACCAAAAGTAAGACTGAATGCTCCTGAAAATGTCAAATGGTGTAACCACAAAAGAATGATAGATATTACATATTTTATCACCTACAGTGTATTTAAGTGGACTTATACTAATAATGACTTCATTTAAAACATGTAAATGTTTCCTGATCTCCATGGTAACCAGAGTAAATGTAATATTTAGAACAATTGTATTCCATTAGCTTTATTTAATATAAAAGTTATAATGTAAGATCATGCCAAACTAGTTGATATGGTGTTTTATTGAGAATTTACTGTTTTTAAGCAAGTTGAATTATTTGGTACAAAGTTTTTATGGTTACACCACTTAGACATTTTTGCCATAATCCTCTAATATATTCTCTCTAAATGGATTAAAAGCAGAAATTTGATGCTGGGTCCACAAAAAAAGAATGTGTGCAAGTTATTCATACGTTTATTTTCATATTTTAACCCTTTAAATTTAAACTAAACCTCATGGACACTAAAACATCACTGACCCATAAACACCAGTCAAAAGTTTGGACACACAGTTACACTGCTATTTTTACTATTTTATGAAAATTATGAACCAAAATGTTTCATATTTAAACTAGCCTCTGCATATATAGTTTTTTATCACACCGTCTTGTGACTTTGCAGGAAGGTTTGATCCTCGGAGAAAGCAAAATCGAGGAGCAGGTTACAATCAGCGACTCTCAAGCTGATCACATTCACATCGAGGAGATTTACAGTAAGTTCAACAGGAAGCTTTCATCCTCATCGTCATCGTCACATAATACATGTGATATTACCAGGCGGGGAGTTCCGGTCCTCTGAAATGAGGCCAACGCGGAAGTAACTTAAAACTGCATTCTATCAAAAGGCCACCAGGGGGCGACCGTTTTGGTGTCAAAAGGACTTCCGTCTCTATACAAGTCAATGGAGAATTCACCAACTTCTCACTTGATTTCTAACCTCAGTAAACGTTTTCAAAATGTGTTTATGGTCTCAATCGCTAGTTTAAAGCCTTCTTCAATGCAGTATGATGTTCATTTGGGACATTTTGGCCTCCCTGATTTTATATGTGACGATAAAGCAGGGTATGCATTAGGGCGTGGCTACGTGGTGATTGACAGGTTGATTGGTTCACAGGTTCAGGAGGGCGCCTCATGCTCCTCCTGATGCCCATATAAGTAGAATCCCTGTTTTTATTTTTCCCAGCATGCACCTGAAATGTTCAAGATGGCGCTGCTCAGATCCGATACTATTGGCCTCCGAGCAGCAGTCCACAAACCAATGGGTGACGTCACGGATGTTACGTCCATTTCTTATAAACAGTCTATAGATTGAACTTTTAATCCTTTACTTTACTTCTATAAGGAAACATGCAGTAAAGTACAGTACTGTGGCAGCAAGCAGGACTTTTACTAGTAATGGAGTATTTATACACTGCTGTATTAGTTAGATCTTCTTCCATCTCTATATAATCACACTTCTTTGTTTCTGTGACAGATGTTCAGAAGCACATTGCCTGCCACAAACTGAACAAGTGAGTACTGGATAGAAGATTAAACCTTAAAAGTATCTGACAAATAACATGTTTAAAATGTGCATGAATTCATATTATATTTAATGACTAAGTGCAGCAGTGTTTTTAAGTGTTGTAACAGTCGGTGATGTTCGTGTTTGCAGCTTTTATAACAGTGTTGGAGACGTGAACGTTGACACAGTGAAGAAGATCCTGGCAGACAATAAAGAGGTAAATCACTGACTGGAAAACACTTTATCTGGAGTTTTGGGGCCGATGTTGAAACCGATATTAAGGAGTAAAATAATTCAGATATCGATGTATCACCCAATAGTTTTATAAAGAATAAATCTATAAACATACATTATTTTGCAGCGATTCCTTAAATGTATTAAACACAACAAAGATATGAATAAATTTACTGAAGGCAATAAATATTACAGTTAATGTTCCATCTTTTCCTTTAATATGCTGATGTAGTCTGAGATGTTTATTATTGGTATTTAATAGAGTGAATGTTTAATTGTTTAGATATATTGATTGATTTGTGGCATGTAGGCGTAGTTTTATAGTTACCTGAGTATCGCAGCAGTTTTAATATTACTTTATTTGAGGTGAACTTAGTTTATGTCTGGAAACTCTTTCTTTGAAAATAAAATATAGCAAAGACAAAGAAACCTGCGTCAGATATCATCACAGTCTGAAACTCGGCAGCATCAACACCATCAGACCATACTGGGAATTTAACCATTATAACTATAACTATAACTAAATATCAACATGGTGATATATACACTGAACAAAAACACTTTCGTTTTTATTCCCATTTTTCATGAGCTGAACTCAAAGATCTTTATACACAAAATACCTTTTTCTCTCAAATATTGTTCACACATCTGTCTAAATGTGTGTTAGTGAGCACTTCTCCTCTGCCCAGATAATCCATCCCACCTCACAGGTGTCGCATATCAACATGCTGATTAGACAGCATGAATATTGCACAGGTGTGCCTTAGGCTGGCAGCAATAAAAGGCCACTCTGAAATGTGAAGTTTGGCTTTATTGAGGGGGTCTGGGGGGGCTAACCCTAACCCTACTAACCCATGTCCTTCACATAGAGTTGATCAGGTTGGTGAATGTTGGTCCACTCCTCTTCAATGGCTGTGTGAAGTTGCTGGATATTGTTAACTGGCCACAATCAACAACCTGATCAACTCTATGTGAAGGAGATGGGTTAGTAGGGTTAGGGTTAGCCAGATACTGCCCTGCCCCCCCCCCCCCCCCCTCAATAAAGCCAAACTGCACATTTCAGAGTGGCCTTTTATTGTGGCCAGCCTAAGGCACACCTGTGCAGTATTCATGCTGTCTAATCAGCATCTTGATATGCCACACCTGTGAGGTGGGATGGATTATCTCTGCAGAGGAGAAGTGCCCACTAACACACATTTATACAGATCTGTGAACAATATTTGAGAGAAAAAGGTCTTTTGTGTTTATAGACAAAGACACATGAAAAATGGGAACAAAAACAAGTGTTGCTTTTATATTTTTGTTCAGTGTGTTTAACTTTAAGACTAAACGTTGTTCTGTGTTTGGTTCTGGAGGAGAGCGTGATCGGTTGGTACCGGCAGCGGAGGAACACGGAGCAGCAGATGACGTTCAGAGAGCGAATCGTCCACGAGAAGCTGCAGAGCGCTCTGTCCAACCCGCACATGATCTTTGTGCTGCTGACGCCCAGCAAGCTAACGTCTGCAGGCTCAACACACAGGATGGAGTACGCTGCCTTCATCTCACGCAGCAGGTCAGCAACAAACATCTATTATTACTGCAACTAATGACGTCAGCCGTCTGAAAGTAAAGGAAAGAACATCAGGAGTTCTGCAGGTTTCTGCTGGGTCTCGCGATGCAGCGATTTTCGCTGCATCGCGTCGCGTGTATCGTGTCTAATCGCAACTTTGCATTGACTTTACGTGTAATCTCGACGCGCAACATCGCGTTTGGTCTGAACGCGGCTTTAGGACGCTTTCACACCACTAGTTCGATTATAAGTTTCACACCAGGCAGTCAAATTGTTACTATGTAGCAAACAGGCTGCAGTGCGGTCATCGTTCACACCTGCAAACGAATCAAAATTGGTCCGATTGATGTTCCCTCATCTTCCGGTAGGTCGGCATTTGGTGCGGAGTCAAGCGGACCGAGACCAGCTCTGTTTGGAGGTCTCGGTCCGCTTGGTTTAGTGCGTACTGGAGTGAGATTGATGCTTTCACACCGAAAACGAACCGAACTAAGAGCTTTTGGTCTGAATGGACTGTTTAGTGCGCACTAACAATGACATTTAGTTAAGTCTTAAATATGAACGTTTTATTTATCGCTTCCTTTGTCGCCTTTGTTTTGTTGAGAAATGCGTCGTTGGGATTCAGTTAGATCTGTGTGTTGTTCTTTCTGAAGGATCCAGGTAGTGTTCAACAGTCAGAGTTCAGTCGGTTCATTGTTTCTCTTCTTCCTCCTTTTCTTTCCTTTTTCTTCTTTTCTTTCTTTAATTATTTCTTTCTTCCTTTGTCTTTCTTTCTATCCTACTTCTTGTTCTTTCTTTCTCTTCTTCCTCCCTTTTTCTTCTATCTTTCATAATGAAGGGATCTTGTAATGGTCAGTATGAACAGGAGGAATCAGGCTCAGAGACTTCAGAGCTACAGAGCTGCTCTACTCAGAAAGTTTCACCACAGAGAAAAGTTACAACAGGACTGAATCTGAGCTCAGAGTCCTGAGGGAAGAACTGTTACCACACAGCCATTAACACATTATTATTAATGTACGGTGTGATAACTTGTGTGTCAGACTGTAGCAGCTGGTAACTCTGATGTCTTCGTTGCAGACGCTTCGTCAACGTTCCCGTGCTGGTGAATAATCTCGGTTTACTGGAGCAGCTTTCCTACTGGAAGGTTTCTGCTCCGTGTTCAGCTGCTGGTTACAACCTGACCATGAAGAGACACGGGTAACTTCCTGTTCACGTCACAATAAAAGCATCACATCATTAGATAATCAATAAAAGCATCACGTGTCTTTAACGTGTTTCTTCTTCTGTTTGAAGCTCAAAGTTTTTCTCCCCCAACGGTTTTCTGAGAGAAGTCAACGACATGAACAAGATGAACGATTCTCTGCAGGCCGAGCTGCAGGTCAGCTGATCGATTGCTTGTTATTTAACTTCCTGTTGCGTCTCGCTCTCACTCTTCCTGTTTGGTTTCTCTGATAGAAAACGTGCAGCGACGTCGAGGAGAGCGAACGCCTCGTAGAAACTCTGCTGGCAGAAGTTTCATCTCTCAGGAGACGAGTCAGCGAGAAGAAGAAGAAGAAGAGCGGAGAGGAGGATGAAGGTACGACTCTGTTTACAATAATAACAGCAGAGAACAGCTGGATTCAAGGAATGAAAGGAGGAAGGAAGGGAGGAAAGAAGGAAGGGAGGAAAACTGGAAAAGCTTGAGTTGTCCTGCCGGATTTCTCAGTTTTTTGACTGAATGCAAACGTTTCAGAAGGAAGGAGGAAGAAAAAATGGATGGAGGAGGGAAGAAATAAGGAAGGGATGACAAATGGAAGGGAAAAGAAGGATGTTAAATGAGTTCTTCTTTAAAGCAGTGATTCTGAACCATAGCGCCACCTAGAGGACCGCAGCCTGTTATCAGCTGAAGACGCCAGAGATCAGCTGTTATCCATCAGACGCTCAGTTGCAATGCAGCTTCCGACCACACGGTGGCGGTAAAGCATCAGTCAGTTAACAGGCTCACAGAACAGAAGAAGACATTCAGCTCACCTGCAACAGAAATGATGGAGAAGCTTTTAAAGAAGATCATATAATCAGTATTTTAGAGACTCGCCAAACTTAAACTGTTGATGTTTTTAGAGGAGTTCTTTTTTAAAGTCTCCCCGTTACCGTGGCAACAGAGAGCAGATATCGGCTCATGAGTTACTGATATCTGTCGTATGATGAACTTTTCCATCACGTATAATACCTGAATGAATTAACCTTCCTGTTGTCCTCAGGTCAACAAAGGATAGGAGGAAGATAGGAAGGAAGGAAAAGAGTAAGGAGGGATGGAGGAAAAGGGGAAAGAAGTAAGGAGAGAAGGAAGGAAGGAAGGAGCAAAGAAGGAGGGGGAGAACGAAGGAAAAATTAAAGAAAGAGGGAGGAAAGAAGGAGGGTTAATCAGATCATTCATCATTTAATTACTTTATTTTATTTTCTGTGGTTCCTCATCTTTCACTTTTTTCTTTTCTTCTCCTGCTTTGTTTTGTGTATTTTCTGCCTAATAAAGGTAAAGTATCTCCAGATAAACTCATCATCCCTCATCCTGCAGTTACAGTCGTATTAACTCCAGATGTTTTGTCTCCAGATGCAGATCGTGTCCCAGCGGAGCAGAACCTGCGTCTCCGTGAAGCCGTCAGAGCCTTGTTCTCCTGCTCGCCGCTCTTTCACTCGCAGACTTTAACCCTCGAAGCGTTTCCTGTTCCCGACGACGCCGAGCCGACGCCGACAACAACAGCTCAGGAGATAAACTCTGCTCTGAATCTGAATCCAGGATCAGCGAACACGCGGAAGAGACTGAAGGAAACGCCGCCGCTGAGAGAGAGGAAACGCAGGAAGAGCCGATCCTGAAACCAGTTTATCATCGATGGAAACTGAACTCTGTTTTTAATCCTCGTTCACAGAAGTTATGAAGAAGATTTTTGTTTTAAATGTTTACTGATTAAAATCTTTGTTATAAAATGTGTCGCTGCCGTCGTCTTTTTTCTGCTTTGGTCTGTTAACCCTCCTGAGTCAAGGAAGGAAGGGAGGAAGGAAGGAAAGAAGGATGAAAGGAGAATGGTAGGTAAGGAAGGAAGGGAGGAAGAAGGAAAGAAAGGAGGAAGGTAGAGAGGGATGAAAGAAGGAATGAGGAGGGAAGGTAGGGAAGAAGGAACAGTCAAAACAGACGGGGTCAATTTGACCCGGCAGGACGACACAAAGGTTAAAGATGGAGCTGGAGGCGTCGTCATGGTAACACAAAGCTGCTGAAGTTGAAATTCATTCAGTTAAAACTTAAATTAACTTTACAAATTAAACCTGAAAGATTTAAATTAAACTGAATCTGATCTCGATACTGGAACATTTATCATTTTTATATAAAACTATTAAGTTTAAATCAGTGAATCTGTTTCATAGATAAAAACCCTTTTTTGAGGGAAGAAAGAAGGGTGATGATGATGATGAAGGTTGAATCACTGATGTTTAAGTTCCAGCATTTCTGACTCTGATGTTAAATGAGTTCTTCTTTGAAGCATCACAGCAGACTATTAAACATGATAAAATAATCTGCAGTTAATTAATAAAGAAATGATTCAGATTTAAACCTGATTTAAACCCATTAATTCATGTTTTCTGCAGCTGAATGAAACAGTTCAGACTTCACAGGTTTTTAGGTTTTAATGAACAAATAAAGAAAAACAGCTTTAAACAGGAGACAAGTTAAACACAGTTAATCTGAGCGTCTGACGCTGCAGATCGACGGGTCCTTCATGAACTGAGGATGTTTGTGCGTCACCGACATGAAACCTGGACGAAGAAAAGAAGAAAAAACACAGTTTAAAAGTCATAAAGAGTCAAAGTTCTGCTCATCAATGCTGGAGAATGATGCTCAGACTAGTTTGTTGTCTCCTTCATACAGAATCACATTCATCATATTTGCTGTTTGTTTATTAAATGAATGATGAGGCATTGGTTAAGTGTGTTTGATTATTTGCTAAAGATGATAAAGACTGAAGGCGTTAAAGTGCAAGAGGAGATGTGATTAAATATAACACTATTATTATTTTAACCCTTCTGTTGTCCTCGAGGATATGAAGGAAGGAAAGAGGGAAGGATGGAAGGAAGGGAGGAAGGAAAGATGGAAGGAAGGAAGAAAGGATAGAAGGAAGGGAGGGAAGGATGGAAAGAAGGAAAGATGGAAGGATGGAAGGAAGGAAGAAAGAAAGCAAGGAAGGAAAGGAAAGAAGGGAGGATGGAAGGAAGGAAGGAAAGATGGAAGGAAGGAAGGAAAGATGGAAGGAAGGAAGGAAGAGATGACAGATGGAAGGAAGGGAGGAAGGAAAGATGGAAGGATGGAAGGAAGGAAAGATGGAAGGAAAGATGGAAGGAAAGAAGGAAGGTAGGAAGGAAGGAAGGATGGAAGGGAGGAAGGAAAGATGGAAGGAAGGAAGGAAGAGATGACAGATGGAAGGAAGGGAGGAAGGAAAGATGGAAGGAAGGAAGGATGGAAGGAAGGAAAGATGGAAGGTAGAAAGGAAGGAAGGGAGGAAGGAAAGATGGAAGGATGGAAGGAAGGGAAGAAGGAAGGATGGAAGGGAGGAAAGATGGAACAGTCAAAACAGACGGGTGTAATTTGACCCGGAAGGACGACATGAAGGTTAAAAGGATTAAATTAGACCTGAACAGTTTTTAAGGGTTTAGATTTTTTCATTTTTGTGCATTTTGAGCCACAAAACTCATCAAACTTCAGAGTAAAAGACCTTTGTGTTATTTCAGCTGTTAACTTCGCCCTGAGCAGCGTGTGAAGGGTTAAAGCTAACGTACCCATCGACTGAGCTTTCTTTATGGCTTTAGAGACGTCCTTCTGTTTCCTCCCACACAGGCCTGGAAAACAAATAGAAATACATTTAATATAACGAGTCAATAAATATTAATATTAATACATACAAAATGTAAAAGTCATGAAATAATGTGATAAATAAGACTTTAAACATCTCTCTTTGTTCTTTATGTTTGTTTTCATCTTCAATATGAAACCGTTACTGTCATCATGTTTAAAAAAAGCTCCAATAAATAAAATGAATATGAATACCAAGCAGTTTCTGGTCGTTTTTGCTTCTGTCACATTTTTACTCACTGTGGTCTCTAGTCCTGCACCTATTTAGATTCAGGTCAACCATGGCTATAGGCTGATGTAACTCAATTATGTTTTCATGTAGTGAAACCACATTTAAAAACTAGAAAACTCATTAGAAAACAGAAATTGAATTTCTCTGATTTTATCCTTTTAAAAATTTAAGAAATAAGGAATTAGTGTATACAACACATTTTCAGGTCCCCTCAAGCCTAAGGAACATAAGAAAAATATTGGTGGTGGCACTACATTCAAAGAATTACAGTTTGCCTTTAATAAGTCTTGAAGGCACTGAGAGCATGCTCATTGTTGCTGAGCGGCTCTGAGCTGAAATTCTACGCCTGCAAGACAATGCCGTGGGAGGCAAAATTCAACGGATTGTTGACGCTTGAATACGGGGTGTATGTTCATCATTCAGGGCTTCTGAAAGCAGTAAGAAGCGTAGAATTTTTAGTTTTTTACAGAATTTAGCAAACGGTTTATTTTCTGCAAATTTTCAAAAAGACATGAGAATCAAAGCGATGTTGATGAAATCTCATGAAATTCTCCCGTCTTCTCCGGCCTTACAGGTACCCTCGGAAACGTGAGAATCTGACGATAACGCCAGTTTTTTCCGTTTTTGGATTGGACAAATGGTTTGTAAATGCCAGTCATTTAAAAATAATTGGTATTTTGATCCCGCCGGCGGGATTTGTGACTTTGAGAGTTAAT